>NW_024056158.1:0-188498 GCF_013401445.1 Tripterygium wilfordii
AGCTAAAACAGCAAGTTAAAATTTCTACGAACACTAAATAGAGTATAACGGTCCAATTTGATGCCTTAGGAACGCTCAACTCTATGCATAGACAAGTTTTTCTCCTTCTGTGCAATTTTAAACTTAACTTGGTCTATGCGCTTCTTTACCTAAGGAAACGTTGTCCAAAAGCTAAACTAGCAAGTTAAGACTTATAATAACACTAAATAGAGTATAACGGTCCAATTTGATGCCTTAGGAATGCTGAATTTCTATGCATCGACAAGTTTTTCACGTTTCATGGAATTTTGAGCTTAACTTGGTCTATTGGCTTCTTTACCTAATGAAACGTTGTCCGAAAGATAAACTAGCAAGTTAAGACTTCTAAAAACAATAAAAAGAGTATAACAGTCCAATTTGATGCCTTAGGAATGCTCAATTCTATGCAGAGACAAGTTTTTCACGTTTCGTGCAATTTTGAACTTCACTTGGTCTACTGGCTTCTTTACCTATCGAAACGTTGTCCAAAAGCTAAACTGGCAAGTTAGGACTTCTAAAAACACTAAATAGAGTATAACGGTCCAATTTGATGCCTTAGGAATGCTCAATTCTATGCATAGATAAGTTTTTCACGTTTCGTGTAATTTTGAACTTAACTTGGTCTATTGGCTTCTTTACTTAACGAAATGTTGTCCAAAAGCTAAACTAGCAAGTTAAAACTTCGTAGAACACTAAATAGAGTATAACGGTCCAATTTGATGCCTTAGGAATGCTCAATTCTATGCATGGACAACTTTTTCACGTTTCGTGCAATTTTAAACTTAACTTGGTCTATTGGCTTCCTTACCTAACGAAACGTTGTCTAAAAGATAAACTAGCAAGTTAAGACTTCTAAGAACACTAAATAGAGTATAATGGTACAATTTGATGCCTTAGCAATGCTCAATTCTATGCATCGACAAGTTTTCCTCTTTCGTGCAATTTTGAACTTAACTTGGTCTATCGGCTTCTTTACCTAACGAAACGTTGTCCAAAAGCTAAACTAGAAAGTTAAAACTTCGTAGAACACTAGATAGAGCTTAACGGTCCAATTTGATACCTTAGGAATGCTCAATTCTATGTCTGGACAAGTTTTTCACGTTTCGTGCAATTTTAAACTTGACTTGGTCTATTGGCTTCTTTACCTAACGAAACCTTGTCCAAAAGATAAAATAGCAAGTTTTGACTTCTAAGAACACTAAATAGAGTATAACGGTCCAATTTGATGCCTTAGGAATGCTCAATTCTATGCATAGACAAGTTTTACTCGTTTCGTGCAATTTTGAACTTCACTTGGTCTATTGGCTTCTTTACCTAACGAAACGTTGTCCGAAAGCTAAACTAGATAGCTAAGACTTCTACGAACACTAAATAGAGTATAACGGTCCATTTCGATGCCGTAGGAATGCTCAATTCTATGCATAGCCAAGTTTTTCACGTTTTGTGCAATTTTGAACTTAACTTGGTCTATGGGCTTCTTTACCTAACGAAACGTTGTCCAAAAGCTAAACTAGCAAGTTAAAACTTCGTAGAACACCAAAATAGAGTATAACTGTCCAATTTGATGCCTTAGGAATGCTCAGTTCTATGAGTAGACAAGTTTTCCTCGTTCCGTGCAATTTTGAACTTAACTTGGTCTATTGGCTTCTTTACCTAACGAAACGTTGTCCAAAAGCTAAACTAGCAAGTTAAAACTTCGAAAAACACTAAATAGAGTATAACGGTCCAATTTGATGCCTTAGGAATGCTCAGTTATATGCGTAGACAAGTTTTACTCGTCTCGTGCAATTTTGAACTTAACTTGGTCTATGGGCTTCTTTACCTAACGAAACGTTGTCCGAAAGCTAAACTAGCAAGTTAAAACTTTGTATAACACTAAATAGAGTATAAAGGTCCAATTTGTTGCCTTAGGAATGCTCAGTTATATGCGTAGACAAGTTTTTCTCATTTCGTGCAATTTTGAACTTAACTTGGTCTATTGGCTTCTTTACCTAACGAAACATTGTCCAAAAGCTAAACTAGCAAGTTACGACTTCCAAGAACACTAAATAGAGTATAACGGTCCAATTTGACGCTTTAGGAATGCTCAGTTCTCTGAATAGACAAGTTTTCCTCGTTTCGTGCAATTTTGAACTTAACTTCGTCTATTGGCTTCTTTACCTAACGAAACGTTGTCCAAAAGCTAAACTAGCAAGTTAAGACTTCTAAGAACATTAGATAGAGTATAATGGTCCAATTTGATGCCTTATGAATGCTCAATTCTTTGCATAGACAAGGTTTTCACGTTTCGTGTAATTTTGAATCGAACTTGGTTTATTGGCGTCTTTACCTAACGAAACTTTGTCCAAAAGGTAAAATAGCATGTTAAGAATTCAAAGAACACTAAATAGAGTATAACGGTCCAATTTGATGCCTTAGGAATGCTCAATTGTATGCTTGGACAAGTTTTTCACGTTTCGTGCAATTTTGAACTTAACCTGGTCTATTGGCTTCTTTACCTAACGAAACGTTGTCCGAAAGCTAAACAAGCAAGCTAAGACTTCTACGAACACTAAATAGAGTATAACGGTCCACTTTGATGCCGTAGGAATGCTCAATTCTATGCATAGCCAAGTTTTTCACGTTTTGTGCAATTTTGAACTTAACTTGGTCTATGGGCTTCTTTACCTAACGAAACGTTGCCCAAAAGGTAAACTAGCAAGTTCCAACTTCTTAGAACACTAAATAGAGTATAACGGTCCAATTTGATGCCTTAGGAATGCTCAGTTATATGCGTAGACAAGTTTTCCTCGTCTCGTGCAATTTTGAACTTAACTTGGTCTATGGGCTTCTTTACCTAACGAAACGTTGTCCGAAAGCTAAACTAGCAAGTTAAAACTTTGTAGAACACTAAATAGAGTATAACGGTCCAATTTGTTGCCTTAGGAATGCTCAGTTCTATGCGTAGACAAGTTTTTCTCGTTCCGTGCAGTTTTGAACTTAACTTGGTGTATTGGCTTCTTTACCTAACGAAACGTTGTCCAAAAGCTAAACTAGCAAGTTACGACTTCTAAGAACACTAAATAGAGTTTAACGGTCCAATTTGATGCCTTAGGAATGCTCAATTCTATGCATAGAGAAGTTTTCCTCGTTTCGGGCAATTTTGAACTTCATTTGGTCTATTGGCTTCTTTACCTAACGAAACGTTGTCCGAAAGCTAAACTAGATAGCTAAGACTTCTACGAACACTAAATAGAGTATAACGGTCCATTTCGATGCCGTAGGAATGCTCAATTCTATGCATAGCCAAGTTTTTCACGTTTTGTGCAATTTTGAACTTAACTTGGTCTATGGGCTTCTTTACCTAACGAAACGTTGTCCAAAAGCTAAACTAGCAAGTTAAAACTTCGTAGAACACCAAAATAGAGTATAACTGTCCAATTTGATGCCTTAGGAATGCTCAATTCTATGCATAGACAAGTTTTTCACGTTCCGTGCAATTTTGAAACGTTGTCCAAAAGCTAAACTAGCAAGTTAAAACTTCGTACAACACTAAATAGAGCTTAACGGTCCAATTTGATGCCTTAGGAATGCTCAATTCTATGGCTGGACAAGTTTTTCACGTTTCGTGCAATTTTAAACTTGACTTGGTCTATTGGCTTCTTTACCTAACGAAACCTTGTCCAAAAGATAAACTAGCAAGTTACGACTTCTAAGAACACTAAATAGAGTTTAACGGTCCAATTTGATGCCTTAGGAATGCTCAATTCTATGCATAGAGAAGTTTTCCTCGTTTCGGGCAATTTTGAACTTCATTTGGTCTATTGGCTTCTTTACCTAACGAAACGTTGTCCGAAAGCTAAACTAGATAGCTAAGACTTCTACAAACACTAAATAGAGTATAACGGTCCATTTCGATGCCGTAGGAATGCTCAATTCTATGCATAGCCAAGTTTTTCACGTTTTGTGCAATTTTGAACTTAACTTGGTCTATGGGCTTCTATACCTAACGAAACGTTGTCTAAAAGCTAAACTAGCAAGTTAAAACTTCGTAGAACACTAAATAGAGTATAACGGTCTAATTTGATGCCTTAGGAATGCTCAATTCTATGCATAGACAAGTTTTTCACGTTCCGTGCAATTTTGAAACGTTGTCCAAAAGCTAAACTAGCAAGTTAAAACTTCGTACAACACTAAATAGAGCTTAACGGTCCAATTTGATGCCTTAGGAATGCTCAATTCTATGGCTGGACAAGTTTTTCACGTTTCGTGCAATTTTAAACTTGACTTGGTCTATTGGCTTCTTTACCTAACGAAACCTTGTCCAAAAGATAAACTAGCAAGTTTTGACTTCTAAGAACACTAAATAGAGTATAACGGTCCAATTTGATGCCTTAGGAATGCTCAATTCTATGCATAGCCAAGTTTTTCACGTTTTGTGCAATTTTGAACTTAACTTGGTCTATGGGCTTCTTTACCTAACGAAACGTTGTCCAAAAGCTAAACTAGCAAGTTAAAACTTCGTAGAACACTAAATAGAGTATAACGGTCCAATTTGATGCCTTAGGAATGCTCAGCTCTATGCGTAGACAAGTTTTCCTCGTTTCATGTAATTTTGAACTTAACTTGGTCTATTGGCTTCTTTACCTAATGAAACGTTGTCCAAAAGCTAAACTAGCAAGTTAAAACTTTGAAGAACACTAAATAGAGTATAACGGTCCAATTTGATGCCTTAGGAATGCTCAGTTATATGCGTAGACAAGTTTTCCTCGTCTCGTGCAATTTTGAACTTAACTTGGTCTATGGGCTTCTTTACCTAACGAAACGTTGTTCGAAAGCTAAACTAGCAAGTTAAAACTTTGTAGAACACTAAATAGAGTATAACAGTCCAATTTGTTGCCTTAGGAATGCTCAGTTCTATGCGTAGACAAGTTTTTTCGTTCCGTGCAATTTTGAACTTAACTTGGTGTATTGGCTTCTTTACCTAACGAAACGTTGTCCAAAAGCTAAACTAGCAAGTTACGACTTCTAAGAACACTAAATAGAGTATAACGATCCAATTTGACGCTTTAGGAATGCTCAGTTCTCTGAATAGACAAGTTTTCCTCGTTTCGTGCAATTTTGAACTTAACTTCGTCTATTGGCTTGTTTACCTAACGAAACGTTGTCCAAAGGCTAAACTAGCAAGTTAAGACTTCTAAGAACATTAGATAGAGTATAATGGTCAAATTTGATGCCTTAGGAATGCTCAATTCTTTGCATAGACAAGGTTTTCACGTTTCGTGTAATTTTGAATCGAACTTGGTTTATTGGCGTCTTTACCTAACGAAACTTTGTCCAAAAGCTAAACTAGCAAGTTAAGACTTCTAATAACACTAAATAGAGTATAACGGTCCAATTTGATGCCTTAGGAATGCTCAATTGTATGCTTGGACACGTTTTTCACGTTTCGTGCAATTTTGAACTTAACCTACTGTATTGGCTTCTTTACCTAACGAAACGTTGTCCGAAAGCTAAACTAGCAAGCTAAGACTTCTACGAACACTAAATAGATTATAACGGTCCATTTTGATGCCGTAGGAATGCTCAATTCTATGCATAGCCAAGTTTTTCACGTTTTGTGCAATTTTGAACTTAACTTGGTCTATGGGCTTTTTTACCTAACGAAACGTTGCCCAAAAGCTAAACTAGCAAGTTCAAACTTCTTAGAACACTAAATAGAGTATAACGGTCCAATTTGATGCCTTAGGAATGCTCAGTTATATGCGTAGACAAGTTTTCCTCGTCTCGTGCAATTTTGAACTTAACTTGGTCTATGGGCTTCTTTACCTAACGAAACGTTGTTCGAAAGCTAAACTAGCAAGTTAAAACTTTGTAGAACACTAAATAGAGTATAACAGTCCAATTTGTTGCCTTAGGAATGCTCAGTTCTATGCGTAGACAAGTTTTTCTCGTTCCGTGCAATTTTGAACTTAACTTGGTGTATTGGCTTCTTTACCTAACGAAACGTTGTCCAAAAGCTAAACTAGCAAGTTACGACTTCTAAGAACACTAAATAGAGTATAACGATCCAATTTGACGCTTTAGGAATGCTCAGTTCTCTGAATAGACAAGTTTTCCTCGTTTCGTGCAATTTTGAACTTAACTTCGTCTATTGGCTTGTTTACCTAACGAAACGTTGTCCAAAGGCTAAACTAGCAAGTTAAGACTTCTAAGAACATTAGATAGAGTATAATGGTCAAATTTGATGCCTTAGGAATGCTCAATTCTTTGCATAGACAAGGTTTTCACGTTTCGTGTAATTTTGAATCGAACTTGGTTTATTGGCGTCTTTACCTAACGAAACTTTGTCCAAAAGCTAAACTAGCAAGTTAAGACTTCTAATAACACTAAATAGAGTATAACGGTCCAATTTGATGCCTTAGGAATGCTCAATTGTATGCTTGGACACGTTTTTCACGTTTCGTGCAATTTTGAACTTAACCTACTGTATTGGCTTCTTTACCTAACGAAACGTTGTCCGAAAGCTAAACTAGCAAGCTAAGACTTCTACGAACACTAAATAGAGTATAACGGTCCATTTTGATGCCGTAGGAATGCTCAATTCTATGCATAGCCAAGTTTTTCACGTTTTGTGCAATTTTGAACTTAACTTGGTCTATGGGCTTTTTTACCTAACGAAACGTTGCCCAAAAGCTAAACTAGCAAGTTCAAACTTCTTAGAACACTAAATAGAGTATAACGGTCCAATTTGATGCCTTAGGAATGCTCAGTTATATGCGTAGACAAGTTTTGCTCGTCTCGTGCAATTTTGAACTTAACTTGGTCAATGGGCTTCTTTACCTAACGAAACGTTGTCCGAAAGCTAAACTAGCAAGTTAAAACTTTGTAGAACACTAAATAGAGTATAACGGTCCAATTTGATGCCTTAGGAATGCTCAGTTCTATGCGTAGACAAGTTTTTCTCGTTTCGTGCAATTTTGAACTTAACTTGGTGTATTGGCTTCTTTACCTAACGAAACGTTGTCCAAAAGCTAAACTAGCAAGTTAAGACTTCTAAGAACACTAAATAGAGTATAACGGTCTAATTTGATGCCTTAGGAATGCTCAATTGTATGCTTGGACACGTTTTTCACGTTTCGTGCAATTTTGAACTTAACCTCGTCTATTGGCTTCTTTACCTAACGAAACGTTGTCCGAAAGCTAAACTAGCAAGCTAAGACTTCTACGAACACTAAATAGAGTATAACGGTCCATTTTGATGCCGTAGGAATGCTCAATTCTATGCATAGCCAAGTTTTTCACGTTTTGTGCAAATTTGAACTTAACTTGGTCTATGGGCTTCTTTACCTAACGAAACAGTTCCCAAAAGCTAAACTAGCAAGTTCAAACTTCTTAGAACACTAAATAGAGTATAACGGTCCAATTTGATGCCTTAGGAATGCTCAGTTATATGCGTAGACAAGTTTTCCTCGTCTCGTGCAATTTTGAACTTAACTTGGTCTATGGGCTTCTTTACCTAACGAAACGTTGTCCGAAAGCTAAACTAGGAAGTAGGAATGCTCAGTTCTATGCGTAGACAAGTTTTCCTCGTTTCGTGTAATTTTGAACTTAACTTGGTCTATTGGCTTTTTTACCCAACGAAACGTTGTCTAAAAGCTTAACTAGCAAGTTAAAACTTTGAAGAACACTAAATACGCTACAACGGTCCAATTTGATGCCTTACGAATGCTCACTTCTATGCGTACACAAGTTTTCCTCTTTTCGTGCAATTTTGAACTTAACTTGGTCTATTGGCTTCTTTACCTAACGAAACGTTGTCCAAAAGCTAAACTAGCAAGTTAAGACTTCTAAAAACACTAAATAGAGTATAACGGTCCAATTTGATGCCTTAGGAATGCTCAGTTCTATGCGTAGACAAGTTTTCATCGTTTCGTGCAATTTTGAACTTAACTTGGTCTGTTTGCTTCTTTACCTAACGAAACGTTGTCCGAAAGCTAAACTAGCAAGTGAATACTTCTAAGAACACTAAATAGAGTATAACGGTCCAATTCGATGACTTAGGAATGCTCAGTTCTATGCGTAGACAAGTTTTTATCGTTTCGTGCAATTTTGAACTTAACTTGGCCTGTTGGCTTCTTTACCTAACGAAACGTTGTCTGAAAGCTAAACTAGCAAGTGAAGACTTCCAAGAACACTAAATAAAGTATAACGGTCCAATTCGATGCCTTAGGAATGCTCAATTCTATGCATAGCCAAGTTTTCCACGTTTCGTGCAATTTTGAACTTAACTTGGTCTATTGGCTTCTTTACCTTGCGAAACGTTGTCCAAAAGCTAGACTACCAAGTTAAGACTTCTACAAACACTAAATAGAGTATAACGGTCCAATTTGATGCCTTTGGAATGCTCAGTTCTATGCGTGACAAGTTTTCCTCGTTTCGTGTAATTTTGAACTGAACTTGGTCTATTGGCATCTTTACCAAACGAAACGTTGTCCAAAAGCTAAACTAGCAAGTTAAGACTTCTAAGAACACTAAATAGAGTATAACGGCCCAATTTGTTGCCTTAGTAATGCTCAGTTCTATGCGTAGACAAGTTTTCCTCGTTTCGTGTAATTTTGAACTTAACTTGGTGTATTGGCTTCTTTATCTAACAAAACGTTGTCCAGAAGCTAAACTAGCAAGTTAAGACTTCTAAGAACACTAAATAGAGTATAACGGTCCAATTTGATGCCTTTGGAATGCTCAGTTCTATGCGTACACAAGTTTTCCTCGTTTCGTGTAATTTTGAACTTAACTTGGCTATTGGCTTCTTTACCTAACGAAACGTTGTCCAAAACCTAAACTAGCAAGTTAAGACTTCTAACAACACTAAATAGAGTATAACGGTCCACTTTGATGCCTTAGGAAGGCTCAGTTCTATGCGTAGACAAGTTTTTCTCGTTTCGTGGAATTTTGAACTGAACTTGGTCTATTGGCTTCTTTACCTAACAAAACGTTGTCCAAAAGCTAAACTAGCAAGTTAAGACTTCTAAGAACACTAAATAGAGTATAACGGTCCAATTTGATGCCTTTGGAATGCTCAGTTCTATGCGTACACAAGTTTTCCTCGTTTCGTGCAATTTTGAACTGAACTTGGTCTATTGGCTTCTTTACCTAACGAAACGTTGTCCAAAAGCTAAACTAGCAAGTTAAGACTTCTAAGAACACTAAATAGAGTATAACGGTCAAATTTGATGCGTTAGGAATGCTCAGTTCTATGCGTTAACAAGTTTTCCTTGTTTCGTGCAATTTTTGAACTTAACTTAGTATATTGGCTTCTTTACCTAACGAAACGTTGTCCAAAAGCTAAACTAGCAAGTTAAGACTTCTAAGAACACTAAATAGAGTATAACGGTCCAATTTGATGCCTTAGGAATGCTCAGTTCCATGCGTAGACAAGTTTTCCTCGTTTCGTGTAATTTTGAACTTAACTTGGTTTATTGGCTTCTCTACCCAACGAAACGTTGTCCAAAAGCTTAACTAGCAAGTTAAAACTTTGAAGAACACTAAATACGCTACAACGGTCCAATTTGATGCCTTACTAATGCTCAATGCTATGCGTACACACCCTAAACTAGCAAGTTAAGACTTCTAAGAACACTAAATAGAGTATAACCGCCCAATTTGATGCCTTAGGAATGCTCAGTTCTATGCGTAGACAAGTTTTCCTCGTTTCGAGTAATTTTGAACTTAACTTGTTGTATTGGCTTCTTTATCTAACAAAACGTTGTCCAGAAGCTAAACTAGCAAGTTAAGACTTCTAAGAACACTAAATATAGTATAACGGTCCAATTTGATGCCTTTGAAATGCTCAGTTCTATGTGTACACAAGTTTTCCTCGTTTCATGCAATTTTGAACTTAACTTGGCTATTGGCTTCTTTACCTAACGAAACGTGGCCCAAAACCTAAACTAGCAAGTTAAGACTTCTAACAACACTAAATAGAGTATAACGGTCCATTTTGATGCCTTAGGAATGCTCAGTTCTACGCGTAGACAAGTTTTCCTCGTTCCGTGTAATTTTGAACTAAACTTGGTCTATTGGCTTCTTTACCTAACGAAACGTTGTCCAAAACCTAAACTAGCAAGTTAAGACTTCTAAGAACACTAAATATAGCATAACGACCCAATTTGATGCCTTAGGAATGCTCTGTTCTATGCGTAGACAAGTTTTCCTCGTTCCGTGTAATTTTGAACTTAACTTGTTGTATTGCCTTCTTTATCCAACAAAAAGTTGTCCAGAAGCTAAACTAACAAGTTAATACTTCTAACAACACTAAATAGAGTATAACGGTCCAATTTGATGCCTTAGGAATGCTTAGTTCTATGCGTAGACAAGTTTTCCTCGTTTCGTGTAATTTTGAACTGAACTTGGTCTATTGGCTTCTTTACCTAACGAAACGTTGTCCAAAAGCTAAACAAGCAAGTTAAGACTTCTAAGAACACTAAATAGAGTATAACGGTCCAATTTGATGCCTTAGCAATGCTCATTTCCATGCGTAGACAAGTTTTCCTCGTTTCGTGTAATATTGAACTTAACTTGGTCTATTGGCTTCTCTACCCAACGAAACGTTGTCCAAAAGCTTAACTAGCAAGTTCAAACTTTGAAGAACACTAAATACGCTACAGCGGTCCAATTTGATGCCTTACGAATGCTCAGTTCTATGCGTACACAACCTAAACTAGCAAGTTAAGACTTCTAAGAACACTAAAGAGAGTATAACGGCCCAACTTGATGCCTTAGGAATGCTCAGTTCTATGCGTAGACAAGTTTTCCTCGTTTCGTGTAATTTTGAACTTAACTTTGTGTATTGGCTTCTTCATCTAACAAAACGTTGTCCAGAAGCTAAACTAGCAAGTTAAGACTTCTAAGAACACTAAATAGAGTATAACGGTCCAATTTGATGCCTTTGGAATGCTCAGTTCTATGCGTACACAAGTTTTCCTCGTTTCGTGTAATTTTGAACTTAACTTGGCTATTGGCTTCTTTACCTAACGAAACGTTGTCCAAAACCTAAACTAGCAAGTTAAGACTTCTAACAACACTAAATAGAGTATAACGGTCCACTTTGATGCCTTAGGAAGGCTCAGTTCTATGCGTAGACAAGTTTTCCTCGTTTCGTGGAATTTTGAACTGAACTTGGTCTATTGGCTTCTTTACCTAACGAAACGTTGTCCAAAGGCTAAACTAGCTAGTTAAGACTTCTAAGAACACTAATTAGAGTATAACGGTCCAATTTGATGCCTTTGGAATGCTCAGTTCTATGCCTACACAAGTTTTCCTCATTTCGTGCAATTTTGAACTTAACTTTGCTATTGGCTTCTTTACCTAACGAAACGTTGTCCAAAACCTAAACTAGCAAGTTAAGACTTCTAACAACACTAAATAGAGTATAACGGTCCAATTTGATGCCTTAGGAATGCTCAGTTCTATGCGTAGACAAGTTTTCCTCGTTTCGTGTAATTTTGAACTGAACTTGGTCTATTGGCTTCTTTACCTAACGAAACGTTGTCCAAAAGCTAAACAAGCAAGTTAAGACTTCTAAGAACACTAAATAGAGTATAACGGTCCAATTTGATGCCTTAGTAATGCTCAGTTCCATGCGTAGACATGTTTTCCTCGTTTCGTGTAATATTGAACTTAACTTGGTCTATTGGCTTCTCTACCCAACGAAACGTTGTCCAAAAGCTTAACTAGCAAGTTCAAACTTTGAAGAACACTAAATACGCTACAACGGTCCAATTTGATGCCTTACGAATGCTCAATTCTATGCGTACACAACCTAAACTAGCAAGTTAAGACTTCTAAGAACACTAAATAGAGTATAACGGCCCAACTTGATGCCTTAGGAATGCTCAGTTCTATGCGTAGACAAGTTTTCCTCGTTTCGTGTAATTTTGAACTTAACTTTGTGTATTGGCTTCGTCATCTAACAAAACGTTGTCCAGAAGCTAAACTAGCAAGTTAAGACTTCTAAGAACACTAAATAGAGTATAACGGTCCAATTTGATGCCTTTGGAATGCTCAGTTCTATGCGTACACAAGTTTTCCTCGTTTCGTGTAATTTTGAACTTAACTTGGCTATTGGCTTCTTTACCTAACGAAACGTTGTCCAAACCTAAACTAGCAAGTTAAGACTTCAAACAACACTAAATAGAGTATAACAGTCCACTTTGATGCCTTAGGAAGGCTCAACTCTATGCGTAGACAAGTTTTCCTCGTTTCGTGGAATTTTGAACTGAACTTGGTCTATTGGCTTCTTTACCTAACGAAACGCTGTCCAAAAGCTAAACTAGAAAGTTAAGACTTCTAAGAACACTAAATAGAGTATAACGGTCCAATTTGATGCCTTTGGAATGCTCAGTTCTATGCGTACACAAGTTTTCCTCGTTTCGTGCAATTTTGAACTTAACTTTGCTATTGGCTTCTTTACCTAACGAAACGTTGTCCAAAACCTAAACTAGCAAGTTAAGACTTCTAACAACACTAAATGAGTATAACGGTCCAATTTGATGCCTTAGGAATGCTCAGTTCTATGCGTAGACAAGTTTTCCTCGTTTCGTGTAATTTTGAACTGAACTTGGTCTATTGGCTTCTTTACCTAACGAAACGTTGTCCAAAAGCTAAACTAGAAAGTTAAGACTTCTAAGAACACTAAATAGAGTATAACGGTCCAATTTGATGCCTTTGGAATGCTCAGTTCTATGCGTACACAAGTTTTCCTCGTTTCGTGCAATTTTGAACTTAACTTTGCTATTGGCTTCTTTACCTAACGAAACGTTGTCCAAAACCTAAACTAGCAAGTTAAGACTTCTAAGAACACTAAATATAGCATAACGACCCAATTTGATGCCTTAGGAATGCTCTGTTCTATGCGTAGACAAGTTTTCCTCGTTTCGTGTAATTTTGAACTTAACTTGTTGTATTGCCTTCTTTATCCAACAAAAAGTTGTCCAGAAGCTAAACTAACAAGTTAATACTTCTAACAACACTAAATAGAGTATAACGGTCCAATTTGATGCCTTAGGAATGCTTAGTTCTATGCGTAGACAAGTTTTCCTCGTTTCGTGTAATTTTGAACTGAACTTGGTCTATTGGCTTCTTTACCTAACGAAACGTTGTCCAAAAGCTAAACAAGCAAGTTAAGACTTCTAAGAACACTAAATAGAGTATAACGGTCCAATTTGATGCCTTAGCAATGCTCATTTCCATGCGTAGACAAGTTTTCCTCGTTTCGTGTAATATTGAACTTAACTTGGTCTATTGGCTTCTCTACCCAACGAAACGTTGTCCAAAAGCTTAACTAGCAAGTTCAAACTTTGAAGAACACTAAATACGCTACAGCGGTCCAATTTGATGCCTTACGAATGCTCAGTTCTATGCGTACACAACCTAAACTAGCAAGTTAAGACTTCTAAGAACACTAAAGAGAGTATAACGGCCCAACTTGATGCCTTAGGAATGCTCAGTTCTATGCGTAGACAAGTTTTCCTCGTTTCGTGTAATTTTGAACTTAACTTTGTGTATTGGCTTCTTCATCTAACAAAACGTTGTCCAGAAGCTAAACTAGCAAGTTAAGACTTCTAAGAACACTAAATAGAGTATAACGGTCCAATTTGATGCCTTTGGAATGCTCAGTTCTATGCGTACACAAGTTTTCCTCGTTTCGTGTAATTTTGAACTTAACTTGGCTATTGGCTTCTTTACCTAACGAAACGTTGTCCAAAACCTAAACTAGCAAGTTAAGACTTCTAACAACACTAAATAGAGTATAACGGTCCACTTTGATGCCTTAGGAAGGCTCAGTTCTATGCGTAGACAAGTTTTCCTCGTTTCGTGGAATTTTGAACTGAACTTGGTCTATTGGCTTCTTTACCTAACGAAACGTTGTCCAAAGGCTAAACTAGCTAGTTAAGACTTCTAAGAACACTAATTAGAGTATAACGGTCCAATTTGATGCCTTTGGAATGCTCAGTTCTATGCCTACACAAGTTTTCCTCATTTCGTGCAATTTTGAACTTAACTTTGCTATTGGCTTCTTTACCTAACGAAACGTTGTCCAAAACCTAAACTAGCAAGTTAAGACTTCTAACAACACTAAATAGAGTATAACGGTCCAATTTGATGCCTTAGGAATGCTCAGTTCTATGCGTAGACAAGTTTTCCTCGTTTCGTGTAATTTTGAACTGAACTTGGTCTATTGGCTTCTTTACCTAACGAAACGTTGTCCAAAAGCTAAACAAGCAAGTTAAGACTTCTAAGAACACTAAATAGAGTATAACGGTCCAATTTGATGCCTTAGTAATGCTCAGTTCCATGCGTAGACATGTTTTCCTCGTTTCGTGTAATATTGAACTTAACTTGGTCTATTGGCTTCTCTACCCAACGAAACGTTGTCCAAAAGCTTAACTAGCAAGTTCAAACTTTGAAGAACACTAAATACGCTACAACGGTCCAATTTGATGCCTTACGAATGCTCAATTCTATGCGTACACAACCTAAACTAGCAAGTTAAGACTTCTAAGAACACTAAATAGAGTATAACGGCCCAACTTGATGCCTTAGGAATGCTCAGTTCTATGCGTAGACAAGTTTTCCTCGTTTCGTGTAATTTTGAACTTAACTTTGTGTATTGGCTTCGTCATCTAACAAAACGTTGTCCAGAAGCTAAACTAGCAAGTTAAGACTTCTAAGAACACTAAATAGAGTATAACGGTCCAATTTGATGCCTTTGGAATGCTCAGTTCTATGCGTACACAAGTTTTCCTCGTTTCGTGTAATTTTGAACTTAACTTGGCTATTGGCTTCTTTACCTAACGAAACGTTGTCCAAAACCTAAACTAGCAAGTTAAGACTTCAAACAACACTAAATAGAGTATAACAGTCCACTTTGATGCCTTAGGAAGGCTCAACTCTATGCGTAGACAAGTTTTCCTCGTTTCGTGGAATTTTGAACTGAACTTGGTCTATTGGCTTCTTTACCTAACGAAACGCTGTCCAAAAGCTAAACTAGAAAGTTAAGACTTCTAAGAACACTAAATAGAGTATAACGGTCCAATTTGATGCCTTTGGAATGCTCAGTTCTATGCGTACACAAGTTTTCCTCTCGTTTCGTGCAATTTTGAACTTAACTTTGCTATTGGCTTCTTTACCTAACGAAACGTTGTCCAAAACCTAAACTAGCAAGTTAAGACTTCTAACAACACTAAATAGAGTATAACGGTCCAATTTGATGCCTTAGGAATGCTCAGTTCTATGCGTAGACAAGTTTTCCTCGTTTCGTGTAATTTTGAACTGAACTTGGTCTATTGGCTTCTTTACCTAACGAAACGTTGTCCAAAAGCTAAACTAGAAAGTTAAGACTTCTAAGAACACTAAATAGAGTATAACAGTCCAATTTGTTGCCTTAGGAATGCTCAGTTCTATGCGTATACAAGTTTTTCTCATTCCGTGCAATTTTGAACTTAACTTGGTGTATTGGCTTCTTTACCTAACGAAACGTTGTCCAAAAGCTAAACTAGCAAGTTACGACTTCTAAGAACAATAAATAGAGTATAACGATCCAATTTGACGCTTTAGGAATGCTCAGTTCTCTGAATAGACAAGTTTTCCTCGTTTCGTGCAATTTTGAACTTAACTTCGTCTATTGGCTTGTTTACCTAACGAAACGTTGTCCAAAGGCTAAACTAGCAAGTTAAGACTTCTAAGAACATTAGATAGAGTATAATGGTCAAATTTGATGCCTTAGGAATGCTCAATTCTTTGCATAGACAAGGTTTTCACGTTTCGTGTAATTTTGAATCGAACTTGGTTTATTGGCGTCTTTACCTAACGAAACTTTGTCCAAAAGCTAAACTAGCAAGTTAAGACTTCTAATAACACTAAATAGAGTATAACGGTCCAATTTGATGCCTTAGGAATGCTCAATTGTATGCTTGAACACGTTTTTCACGTTTCGTGCAATTTTGAACGTAACCTGCTGTATTGGCTTCTTTACCTAACGAAACGTTGTCCGAAAGCTAAACTAGCAAGCTAAGACTTCTACGAACACTAAATAGAGTATAACGGTCCATTTTGATGCCGTAGGAATGCTCAATTCTATGCAGTAGCAAAGTTTTTCACGTTTTGTGCAATTTTGAACTTAACTTGGTCTATGGGCTTTTTTACCTACGAACGTTGCCCAAAAGCTAAACTAGCAAGTTCAAAACTTCTTAGAACACTAAATAGAGTATAACGGTCCATTTGATGCCTTAGGAATGCTCAGTTATATGCGTAGACAAGTGTTTGCTCGTCTCGTGCAATTTTGAACTTAACTTGGTCTATGGGCTTCTTTACCTAACGAAACGTAGTCCGAAAGCTAAACTAGCAAGTTAAAACTTTGTAGAACACTAAATAGAGTATAACGTCCAATTTGATGCCTTAGAATGCTCAGTTCTATGCGTAGACAAGTTTTTCCTCGTTTCGTGCAATTTTGAACTTAACTTGGTGTATTGGCTTCCTTTACCTAACGAAAACGTTGTCCGAAAGCTAAACTAGCAAGCTAAGACTTCTACGAACACTAAATAGAGTATAACGGTCCCATTTTGATGCCGTAGGAATGATCATTCTATGCATAGCCAAGTTTTTCACCGTTTTGTGCAATTTTGAACTTAACTTGGTCTATGGGCTTCTTTACCTAACGAAACGGTTTCCCAAAAGCTAAACTAGCAAGTTCAAACTTCTTAGAACACTAATAGAGTATAGACGGTCCAATTTGATGCCTTAGGAATGCTCAGTTATATGCGTAGACAAGTTTTCCTCGTCTCGTGCAATTTTGAACTTAACTTGGTCTATGGGCTTCTTTACCTAAGGAAACGTTGTCCGAAAGCTAAACTAGCAGTAGGAATGCTCAGTTCTATGCGTAGACAAGTTTACATCGTTTCGTGTAATTTTGACTTACTTGGTCTATTGGCTTCTTTACCCAACGAAACGTTGTCCAAAAGCTTAACTAGCAAGTTAAAACTTTGAAGAACCACTAAATACGCTACAACGGTCCAATTTGATGCCTTACGAATGCTCACTTCTATGCGTACACAAGTTTTCCTCTTTTCGTGCAATTTTGAACTTAACTTGGTCCATTGGGCTTCTTTACCTAACGAAACGTTGTCCAAAAGCTAAACTAGCAAGTTAAGACTTCTAAAAACACTAAATAGAGTATAAACGGTCCAATTTGATGCCTTAGGAATGCTCAGTTCTATGCGTAGACAAGTTTTCATCGTTTCGTGTCAATTTTGAACTTAACTTGGTCTGTTTGGCTTCTTTACCTAACGAAACGTTGTCCGAAAGCTAAACTAGCAAGTGAATACTTCTAAGAACACTAAATAGAGTATAACGGTTCCAATTCGATGACTTAGGAATGCTCAGTTCTATGCGTAGACAAGTTTTCATCGTTTCGTGCAATTTTGAACTTAACTTGGTCTGTTGGCTTCTTTACCTAACGAAACGTTGTCCGAAAGCTAAACTAGCAAGTGAAGACTTCTAAGAACACTAAATAGAGTATAGACGGATCCAATTTGATGCCTTATGAAGGCTCAATTCTATGCATAGCCAAGTTTTCCACGTTTCGTGCAATTTTGAACTTAACTTGGTCTATTGGCTTCTTTACCTTGCGAAACGTTGTCCAAAAGCTAGACTACCAAGTTAAGACGTCTACAAACACTAAATAGAGTATAACGGTCTAATTGATGCCTTTGGAATGCTCAGTTCTATGTGTGACAAGTTTCCTCCTCGTTTCGTGTAATTTTGAACTGAACTTGGTCTATTGTCATCTTTACCAAACGAAACGTTGTCCAAAAGCTAAACTAGCAAGTTAAGACTTCTAAAGAACACTAAATAGAGTATAACGGTCCAATTTGATGCCTTTGGAATGCTCAGTTCTATGCGTACACAAGTTTTCCTCGTTTCGTGCAATTTTGAACTTAACTTGCTATTGGCTTCTTTACCTAACGAAACGTTGTCCAAAACCTAAACTAGCAAGTTAAGACTTCTAACGAACACTAAATAGAGTATAAACGGTCCAATTTGATGCTTAGGAATGCTCAGTTCTATGCGTAGACAAGTTTTCCTCGTTTCGTGTAATTTTGAACTGAACTTGGTCTATTGGCTTCATTTACCTAACGAAACGTTGTCCAAAAGCTAAACTAGAAAGTTAAGACTTCTAAGAACACTAAATAGAGTAATACAGTCCAATTTGTTGCCTTAGGAATGCTCAGTTCTATGCGTATACAAGTTTTCTCATTCCGTGCAATTTTGAACTTAACTTGGTGTATTGGCTTCTTTACCTACGAAACGTTGTCCAAAAGCTAAACTAGCAAGTTACGACTTCTAAGAACAATAAATAGAGTATAACGATCCAATTTGAGCGCTTTAGGAATGCTCAGTTCTCTGAATAGACAAGTTTTCCTCGTTTCGTGCAATTTTGAACTTAACTTCGTCTATTGGCTTGTTTACCTAACGAAAACGTTGTCCAAAGGCTAAACTAGCAAGTGAAGACTTCTAAGAACATTAGATAGAGTATAATGGTCAATTTGATGCCTTAGGAATGCTCAATTCTTTGCATAGACAAGGTTTTCACGTTTCGTGTAATTTTGACGAACTTGGTTATTGCGTCTTTACCTAACGAAACGTTGTCCAAAAGCTAAACTAGCAAGTTAAGACTTCTAATAACACTAAATAGAGTATAACGGTCCAATTTGATGCCTTAGGAATGCTCAATTGTATGCATTGAACACGTTTTCACGTTTCGTGCAATTTTGAACTTAACCTGCTGTATTGGCTTCTTTACCTAACGAAACGTTGTCCGAAAGCTAACTAGCAAGCTAAGACTTCTACGAACACTAAATAGAGTATAACGGTCCATTTTGATGCCGTAGGAATGCTCAATTCTATGCATAGACAAGTTTTTCACGTTTTCGTGGCAATTTTGAACTTAACTTGGTCTATGGGCTTTTTACCTAACGAAACGTTGCCAAAAGCTAAACTAGCAAGTTCAAACTTCTTAGAACACTAAATAGAGTATAACGGATCCAATTTGATGCCTTAGGAATGCTCAGTTATATGCGTAGACAAGTTTTGCTCGTCTCGTGCAATTTTGAACTTAACTTGGTCTATGGGCTTCTTTACCTAACGAAACGTTGTCCGAAGAGCTAAACTAGCAAGTTAAAACTTTGTAGAACTACTAAATAGAGTATAACGGTCCAATTTGATGCCTTAGGAATGCTCATTCTATGCGTAGACAAGTTTTTTCCTCGTTCGTGCAATTTTGAACTTAACTTGGTGTATTGGCTTCTTGACCTAACGAAACGTTGTCCGAAAGCTAAACTAGCAAGCTAAGACTTCTACGAACACTAAATAGAGTATAACGGTCCATTTTGATGCCGTAGGAATGATCAATTCTAATGCATAGCCAAGTTTTTCACGTTTTGTGCAATTTTGAACTTAACTTGGTCTATGGGCTTCTTTACCTAACGAAAACGGTTCCCAAAAAGCTAAACTAGCAAAGTTCAAACTTCTTAGAACACTAATAGAGTATAACGGTCCATTTGATGCCTTAGGAATGCTCAGTTATATGCGTAGACAAGTTTTCCCTCGTCTCGTGCAATTTGAACTTAACTTGGTCTATGGGCTTCTTTACCTAAGGAAACGTTGTCCGAAAGCTAAACTAGCAAGTAGGAATGCTCAGTTCTATGCGTAGACAAGTTTTACTCGTTTCGTGTAATTTTGAACTTAACTTGGTCTATTGGCTTCTTTACCCAACGAAACGTTGTCCAAAAGCTTAACTAGCAAAGTTAAAACTTTGAAGAACACTAATACGCTACAACGGTCCAATTTGATGCCTTACGAATGCTCACTTCTATGCGTACACAAGTTTTCCTCTTTCGTGCAATTTTGAACTTAACTTGGTCCATGGGCTTCTTTACCTAACGAAACGTTGTCCAAAAGCTAAACTACAAGTTAAGACTTCTAAAAACACTAAATAGAGTATAACGTCCAATTTGATGCCTTAGGAATGCTCAAGTTCTATGCGTAGACAAGTTTTCATCGTTTCGTGCAATTTTGAACTTAACTTGGTCTGTTTGCTTCTTACCTAACGAAACGTTGTCCGAAAAGCTAAACTAGCAAGTGAATACTTCTAAGAACACTAAATAGAGTATAACCGGTCCAATTCGATGACTTAGGAATGCTCAGTTCTATGCGTAGACAAGTTTTCATCGTTTCGTGCAATTTTGGAACTTAACTTGGTCTGTTGGCTTCTTACCTAACGAAAACGTTGTCCGAAACGCTAAACTAGCAAGTGAAGACTTCTAAGAACACTAATAGAGTATAACGGTCCAAATTTGATGCCTTAGGAATGCTCAATTCTATGCATAGCCAAAGTTTTTCCACGTTTCGTGCAATTTGAACTTAACTTGGTCTATTGGCTTCTTTACCTTGCGAAACGTTGTTCCAAAAAGCTAGACTACCAAGTTAAGACGTCTACAAACACTAAATAGAAGTATAACGGTCTAATTTGATGCCTTTGGAATGCTCAGTTCTATGTGTGACAAGTTTCCTCGTTCGTGTAATTTTGAACTGAACTTGGTCTATTGTCATCTTTACCAAACGAAACGTTGTCCAAAAGCTAAACTAGCAAGTTAAGACTTCTAAGAACACTAAATAGAGTATAACGGTCCAATTTGATGCCTTTGGAATGCTCAGTTCTATGCGTACAACAAGTTTGTCCTCGTTTCGTGCAATTTTGAACTTAACTTGGCTATTGGCTTCTTACCTAACGAAACGTTGTCCAAAACCTAAACTAGCAAGTTAAGACTTCTAACAACACTAAATAGAGTATAACGGTCCAATTTGATGCCTTAGGAATGCTCAGTTCTATGCGTAGACAAGTTTTCCTCGTTTCGTGTAATTTTGAACTGAACTTGGTCTATTGGCTTCCTTACCTAACGAAAACGTTGTCCAAAAGCTAACTAGAAGTTAAGACTTCTAAGAAACACTAAATAGAGTATAAACAGTCCAATTTGTTGCCTTAGGAATGCTCAGTTCTATGCGTATACAAGTTTTTCTCATTCCGTGCAATTTTGAACTTAACTTGGTGTATTGGCTTCTTTACCTACGAAACGTTGTCCAAAAGCTAAACTAGCAAGTTACGACTTCTAAGAACAATAAATAGAGCATAATGATCCAATTTGACGCTTTAGGAATGCTCAGTTCTCTGAATAGACAAGTTTTCCTCGTTTCGTGCAATTTTGAACTTAACTTCGTCTATTGGCTTGTTTACCTAACGAAAACGTTGTCCAAAGGCTAAACTAGCAAGTTAAGACTTCCAAGAACATTAGATAGAGTATAATGGTCAAATTGATGCCTTAGGATGCTCATTCTTTGCATAGACAAGGTTTTCACGTTCGTGTAATTTTGAATCGAACTTGGTTTATTGCGTCTTTACCTAACGAAACTTTGTCCAAAAGCTAAACTAGCAAGTTAAGACTTCTAAGAACACTAAATAGAGTATAACGGTCCAATTTGATGCCTTAGGAATGCTCAATTGTATGCATTGAACAACGTTTTTCACGTTTCGTGCAATTTTGAACTTAACTGCTGTATTGGCTTCTTTACCTAACGAAACGTTGTCCGAAAGCTAAACTAGCAAGCTAAGACTTCTAACGAACACTAAATAGAGTATAACGGTCCATTTGATGCCGTAGGAAATGCTCAATTCTATGCATAGCAAAGTTTTTCAACGTTTGTGCAATTTTGAACTTAACTTGGTCTATGGGCTTTTTACCTAACGAAACGTTGCCAAAAGCTAAACTAGCAAGTTCAAGACTTCTTAGAACACTAAATAGAGTATAAACGGTCCAATTTGATGCCTTAGGAATGCTCAGTTATATGCGTAGACAAGTTTTGCTCGTCTCGTGCAATTTGAACTTAACTTGGTCTATGGGCTTCTTTACCTAACGAAACGTTGTCCGAAAGCTAAACTAGCAAGTTAAAACTTTGTAGAACACTAAATAGAGTATAACGGTCCAATTTGATGCCTTAGGAATGCTCAGTTCTATGCGTAGACAAGTTTTTCTCGTTTCGTGCAATTTTGAACTTAACTTGGTGTATTGGCTTCTTTACCTAACGAAACGTTGTCCGAAAGCTAAACTAGCAAGCTAAAGACTCTAACGAAACACTAATAGAGTAATAACGGTCCAATTTTGATGCCGTAGGAATGATCAATTCTATGCATAGCCAAGTTTTTCACGTTTTGTGCAATTTTGAACTTAACTTGGTCTATGGGCTTCTTTACCTAACGAAACGGTTTCCCAAAAGCTAAACTAGCAAGTTCAAACTTCTTAGAACACTAAATAGAGTATAAAACGGTCCAATTTGATGCACTTAGGAATGCTCAGTTATATGCGTAGACAAGTTTTCCTCGTCTCGTGCAATTTTGAACTTAACTTGGTCTATGGGCTTCTTTACTAAGGAAACGTTGTCCGAAAGCTAAACTAGCAAGTAGGAATGCTCAGTTCTATGCGTAGACAAGTTTTACTCAGTTTCGTGTAATTTTGAACTTAACTTGGTCTATTGGCTTCTTTACCCAACGAAACGTTGTCCAAAAGCTTAACTAGCAAGTTAAAAACTTTGAAGAACACTAAATACGCTACAACGGTCCAATTTGATGCCTTACGACTGCTCACTTCTATGCGTACACAAGTTTTCCTCTTTTCGTGCATTTTGAACTTAACTTGGTCCATGGGCTTCTTTACCTAACGAAACGTTGTCCAAAAGCTAAACTAGCAGTTAAGACTTCTAAAAACACTAAATATAGTATAACGGTCCAATTTGATGCCTTAGGAATGCTCAGTTCTATGCGTAGACAAGTTTTCATCGTTTCGTGCAATTTTGAACTTACTTGGTCTGTTTGCTTCTTTACCTACGAAACGTTGTCCGAAAGCTAACTAGCAAGTGAATACTTCTAAGAACACTAAAATAGAGTATAACGGTCCAATTCGATGACTTAGGAATGCTCAGTTCTATGCGTAGACAAGTTTTCATCGTTTCGTGCAATTGTGAACTTAACTTGGTCTGTTGGCTTCTTTACCTAACGAAACGTTGTCCGAAAGCTAAACTAGCAAGTGAAGACTTCTAAGAACACTAAATAGAGTATAACGAGTCCAATTTGATGCCTTAGGAATGCTCAATTCTATGCATAGCCAAGTTTTCCACGTTTCGTGCAATTTTGAACTTAACTTGGTCTATTGGCTTCTTACCTTGGCGAAACGTTGTCCAGAAAAGCTAGACTACCAAGTTAAAGACTTCTAACAACACTAAATAGAGTATAACGGTCTAATTTGATGCCTTTGGAATGCTCAGTTCTATGCTGTGACAAGTTTCCTCGTTTCGTGTAATTTTGAACTGAACTTGGTCTATTGTCATCTTTACCAAACGAAACGTTGTCCAAAAAGCTAACTAGCAAGTTAAGACTTCTAAGAACACTAAAATAGAGTATAACGGCCCAATTTGTTGCCTTAGGAATGCTCAGTTCTATGCGTAGACCAAGTTTTTCCTACGTTTCGTGTATTTTGAACTTAACTTGGTGTATTGGCTTCTTTATCTAACAAAAACGTTGTCCAGAAAGCTAAACTAGCAAGTTAAGACTTCTAAGAACACTAATAGAGTATACGGTCCAATTTGATGCCTTGGAATGCCTCAGTTTCTATGCGTACACAAGTTTTCCTCGTTTCAGTGCAATTTTGAACTTACTTGGCTATTGGCTTCTTTACCTAACAAAACGTTGTCCAAAAACCTAAACTAGCAAGTTAAGACTTCTAGAACACAAAATAGAGTATAACGGTCAATTTGATTGCCTAGGAATCTCACGTTCTATGCGTAGACAGAGTTTTTCCTCGTTTCGTGCAATTTTGAACTTACTTAGTATTTGGCTTCTTTACCTAACGAAACGTTGCCAAAAGCTAAACTAGCAAGTTAAGACTTCTAAGAACACTAAATAGAGTATAACGGTCCAATTTGATGCCTTAGGAATGCTCAGTTCCATGCGTAGACAAGTTTTCCTCGTTTCGTGTAATATTGAACTTAACTTGTTCTATTGGCTTCTCTACCCAACGAAACGTTGTCCAAAAGCTTAACTAGCAAGTTAAAACTTTGAAGAACACTAAATACGCTACAACGGTCCAATTTGATGCCTTACAAATGCTCAGATCTATGCGTACACAACCTAAACTAGCAAGTTAAGACTTCTAACAACACTAAATAGAGTATAACGGCCCAACTTGATGCCTTAGGAATGCTCAGTTCTATGCGTAGACAAGTTTTACCCGTTTCGTGTAATTTTGAACTTAACTTTGTGTATTGGCTTCTTTATCTAACAAAACGTTGTCCAGAAGCTAAACTAGCAAGTTAAGACTTCTAAGAACACTAAATAGAGTATAACGGTCCAATTTGATGCCTTTGGAATGCCTCAGTTCTATGCTTACACAAGTTTTCCTCGTTTCGTGTAATTTTGAACTTAACTTGGCTATTGGCTTCTTTACCTAACGAAACGTTGTCCAAAACCTAAACTAGCAAGTTAAGACTTCTAACAACACTAAATAGAGTATAACGGTCCACTTTGATGCCTTAGGAATGCTCAGTTCTATGCGTAGACAAGTTTTCCTCGTTTCGTGAATTTTGAACTGAACTTGGTCTATTGGCTTCTTTACCTAACGAAACGTTGTCCAAAAGCTAAACTAGCAAGTTAAGACTTCTAAGAACACTAAATAGAGTATAACGGTCCAATTTGATGCCTTTGGAATGCTCAGTTCTATGCGTAGACAAAGTTTTTCATCATTTCGTGCAATTTTGAACTGAACTTGGTCTATTGGCTTCTTTACCTAACGAAACGTTGTCCAAAAGCTAAACTAGCAAGTTAAGACTTCTAAAGAACACTAATAGAGTATAACGGTCCAATTTGATGCCTTAGGAATGCTCAGTTCTATGCGTTAACAAGTTTTCCTTGTTTCGTGCAATTTTGAACTTAACTTAGTATATTGGCTTCTTTACCTAACGAAACGTTGTCCAAAAGCTAAACTAGCAAGTTAAGACTTCTAAGAACACTAAATAGAGTATAACGGTCCAATTTGACGGCTTAGGAATGCTCAGTTCCATGCGTAGACAAGTTTTTCCTCGTTTCGTGTAATTTTGAACTTAACTTGGTC
This sequence comes from Tripterygium wilfordii, assembly GCF_013401445.1. NCBI lineage: Eukaryota > Viridiplantae > Streptophyta > Magnoliopsida > Celastrales > Celastraceae > Tripterygium > Tripterygium wilfordii. Next base: position 25,275 of record NW_024056158.1, read on the forward strand.
TATTGGCTTCTCTACCCAACGAAAACGTTGTCCAAAAAGCTTAACTAGCAAGTTAAAACTTTGAAGAACACTAAATACGCTACAACGGTCCAATTTGATGCCTTACTACTGCTCAGTGCTATGCGTACACACCCTAAACTAGCAAGTTAAGACTTCTAAGAACACTAAATAGAGTATACAGCCCAATTTGATGCCTTAGGAATGCTCAGTTCTATGCGTAGACAAGTTTTCCTCGTTTCGAGTAATTTTGAACTTAACTTGGTGTATTGGCTTCTTTATCTAACAAAACGTGTTCCAGAAGCAAAACTAGCAAGTTAAGACTTCTAAGAACACTAAATATAGTATAACGGTCCAATTTGATGCCTTGAAATGCTCAGTTCTATATGTACACAAGTTTTCCTCGTTTCATGCAATTTGAACTTAACTTGGCTATTGGCTTCCTTTACCTAACGAAACGTGGCCCAAAACCTAAACTAGCAAGTTAATGACTTCTAACAACACTAAATAGAGTATAACGGTCCAATTTGATGCCTTAGGAATGCTCAGTTCTATGCGTAGACAAGTTTTCCTCTGTTCCGTGTAATTTTGAACTAAACTTGGTCTATTGGCTTCTTTACCTAACGAAACGTTGTCCAAAACCTAAACTAGCAAGGTTAAGACTTCTAAGAACACTAAATATAGCATAACGGCCCAATTGATGCCTTTGGAATGCTCTGTTCTATGAGTAGACAAGTTTTCCTCATTTCGTGTAATTTTGAACTTAACTTGTTGTATGGCTTCTTTATCCAACAAAAGGTTGTCAGAAGCTAAACTAACAAGTTAATACTTCTAAACAACACTAAATAGAGTTTAACGGTCCAATTTGATGCCTTAGGAATGCTCAGTTCTATGCGTAGACAAGTTTTCCTCGTTTCGTGTAATTTTGAACTGAACTTGGTCTATTGGCTTCTTACTAACGAAACGTTGTCCAAAAGCTAAACAAGCAAGTTAAGACTTCTAAGAACACTAAATAGAGTATAACGGTCCAATTTGATGCCTTAGCAATGCTCAGTTCCAATGCGTAGACAAGTTTTCCTCGTTTCGTGTAATATTGAACTTAACTTGGTCTATTGGCTTCTCTACCCAACGAAACGTTGTCCAAAAGCTTAACTAGCAGTTCAAACTTTGAAGAACACTAAATAACGCTTCAACGGTCCAATTTGATGCCTTACGAATGCTCAGTTCTATGCGTACACAACCTAAACTAGCAAGGTAAGACTTCTAAGAACACTAAATAGAGTATAACGGCCCAACTTGATGCCTTAGGAATGCTCAAGTTCTATGCGTAGACAAGTTTTCCTCGTTTCGTGTAATTTTGAACTTAACTTGGTGTATTGGCTTCTTCATCTAACAAAACGTTGTCCAGAAAGCTAAACTAGCAAGTTAAGACTTCTAAGAACACTAAATAGAGTATAACGGTCCAATTTGATGCCTTTGGAATGCTCAGTTCTATGCGTACACAAGTTTTCCTCGTTTCGTGTAATTTGAACTTAACTTGGCTATTGGCTTCTTTACCTAACGAAACGTTGTCCAAACCTAAACTAGCAAGTTAAGACTTCTAACAACACTAATAGAGTATAACGGTCCACTTTGATGCCTTAGGAAGGCTCAGTTCTATGCGTAGACAAGTTTTCCTCGTTTCGTGAATTTGAACTGAACTTGGTCTATTGGCTTCTTTACCTAACGAAACGTTGTCCAAAAGCTAAACTAGCTAGTTAAGACTTCTAAGAACACTAAATAGAGTATAACGGTCCAATTTGATGCCTTTGGAATGCTCAGTTCTATGCCTACACAAGTTTTCCTCGTTTCGTGCAATTTTGAACTTAACTTTGCTATTGGCTTCTTTAGCTAACGAAACGTTGTCCAAAACCTAAACTAGCAAGTTAAGACTTCTAACAACACTAAATAGAGTATAACGGTCCAATTTGATGCCTTAGGATTGCTCAGTTCTATGCGTAGACAAGTTTCCTCGTTTCGTGTAATTTTGAACTGAACTTGGTCTATTGGCTTCTTTACCTTCGAAACATTGTCCAAAAGCTAAACAAGCAAGTTAAGACTTCTAAGAACACTAAATAGAGTATAACGGTCCAATTTGATGCCTTAGGAATGCTCAGTTCCATGCGTAGACAAGTTTTCCCTCGTTTCGTGTAATATTGAACTTAACTTGGTCTATTGGCTTCTCTACCCAACGAAACGTTGTCCAAAAGCTTAACTAGCAAGTTCAAACTTTGAAGAACACTAAATACGCTACAACGGTCCCAATTTGATGCCTTACGAATGCTCAGTTCTTATGCGTACACAACCTAAACTAGCAAGTTAAGACTTCTAAGAACACTAAATAGAGTATAACGGCCCAACTTGATGCCTTAGGATGCTCAGTTCTATGCGTACACAAGTTTTCCGCGTTCGTGTAATTTTGAACTTAACTTGGCTATTGGCTTCTTTACCTAACGAAACGTTGTCCAAAACCTAAACTAGCAAGTTAAGACTTCCAACAACACTAAATAGAGTATAACGGTCCACTTTGATGCCTTCGGAAGGCTCAACTCTATGCGTAGACAAGTTTTACCTCGTTTCCTGGAATTTTGAACTGAACTTGGTCTATTGGCTTCTTTTACCTAACGAAACGTTGTCCAAAAGCTAAACTAGAAAGTTAAGACTTCTAAGAACACTAATAGAGTATAACGGTCCAATTTGATGCCTTTGGAATGCTCAGTTCTATGCGTAGACAAGTTTTCCTCGTTTCGTGCAATTTTGAACTTAACTTTGGTCTATTGGCTTCTTTACCTAACGAAACGTTGTCCAAAAGCCTAAACTAGCAAGTTAAGACTTCTAAGAACACTAAATAGAGTATAACGGTCCAATTTGATGCCTTAGGAATGCTCAGTTCTATGCGTAGCACAAGTTTTCCTCGTTTCGTGTAATTTTGAACTGAACTTGGTCTATTGGCTTCTTTACCTAACGAAACGTTGTCCAAAAGCTAAACTAGCAAGTTAAGACTTCTAAGAACACTAAATAGAGTATAAACGGTCCAATTTGATGCCTTAGGAATGCTCAGTTCTATGCGTAGACAAGTTTTTACTCGTTTCGTGCAATTTTGAACTTAACTTAGGTATATTGGCTTTCTTTACCTAACGAAACGTTGTCCAAAAGCTAAACTAGCAAGTTAAGACTTCTAAGAACACTAAATAGAGTATAACGGTCCTATTTGATGCCTTAGGAATGCTCAGTTCCATGCGTAGACAGTTTTCCTTCCTCGTTTTCGTGTAATTTTGAACTTACTTGGTCTATTGGCTTCTCTACCCAACGAAACGTTGTCCAAAGGCTTAACTAGCAAGTTAAAACTTTGAAGAACACTAAATACGCTATGACGGTTCCAATTTGATGCTTTAATAATGCTCAGTGCTATGCGTACACACCCTAAACTAGCAAGTTAAGAACTTATAAGAACACTAAATAGAGTATAACAGCCCAATTTGATGCCTTTAGGAATGCTCAGTTCTATGCGTAGACAAGTTTTTTCCTCGTTTCGAGTAATTTTGAACTTAACTTGGTGGATTGGCTTCCTTATCTAACAAAACGTTGTCCAGAAGCTAAACTAGCAAGTTAAGACTTCTTAAGAACACTAAATAGAGTAGAACGTCCAATTTGATGCCTTTGGAATGCTCAGTTCTATGCGTACACAAGTTTTCCTCGTTTCATGCAATTTTGAACTTAACTTGGCTAGTTGGCTTCTTTACCTAACGAAAACGTTGCCCAAAACCTAAACTAGCAAGTTAAGACTTCGAACAACACTGAATAGAGTATAACGGTCCAATTTGATGCCTTAGGAATGCTCAAATCTATGCGTAGACAAGTTTTTCCTCGTTTCGTGTAATTTTGAACTGAACTTGGCCTATTGGCTTCTTTACCTAACGAAACGTTGTCCAAAAGCTAAACTAGCAAGTTAAGACTTCAAAGAACACTAAATATAGTATAAACGGTCCCAATTTGATGCATTAGGAATGCTCAGTTCTGTGCGTAGACAAGTTTTCCTCGTTTCGTGTAATTTTGAACTTAACTTGTTGTATTGGCTTCTTTATTCAACAAAAAGTTGTCCAGAAAGCTAAACTAACAAGTTAATACTTCTAACAACACTAAATAGAGTATAACGATCCAATTTGATGCCTTAGTAATGCTCAGTTCTATGCGTAGATAAGTTTTCCTCGTTTCGTGTAATTTTGAACTTAACTTGGTCTATTGGCTTCTTTACCTAACGAAAACGTTGTCCAAAAGCTAAACTAGCAAGTTAAGACTTCTAAGAACACTAAATATAGTACAACGGCCCAATTTGATGCCTTAGGAATGCTCAGTTCCATGTGTAGACCAAGTTTTCCTCGTTTCGTGTAATTTTGAACTTAACTTGGTCTATTGGCTTCTCTACCCAACGAAACGTTGTCCAAAAGCTTAACTAGGCAAGTTAAAACTTTGAAGAACACTAAATACGCTACAACGGTCCAATTTGATGCCCTTACAAATGCTCAGTTCTATGCGTACACAACCTAAACTAGCAAGTTAAGACTTCTAAGAACACTAAATAGAGTTATAACGGCCCAACTTGATGCCTTAGGAAGCTCAGTTCTATGCGTAGACAGTTTTCCTCGTTTCGTGTAATTTTGAACTTAACTTTGTGTATTGGACTTCTTTATCTAACAAAACGTTGTCCAGAAGCTAAACTAGCAAGTTAATGACTTCTAAGAACACTAAATAGAGTATAACGGTCCAATTTGATGCCTTAGGAATGCTCAGTTCTATGCGTAGACAAGTTTTCTCGTTTCGTGCAATTTTGAACTTAACTTGGCTATTGGCTTCTTTACCTAACGAAACGTTGTCCAAAACCTAAACTAGGCAAGTTAAGACTTCTAACAACACTAAATAGAGTATAACGGTTCACTTTGATGCCTTAGGAAGGCTCATTCTATGCGTAGACAAGTTTTTCCATCGTTTCGTGGAATTTTGAACTGAACTTGGTCTATTGGCTTCTTTACCTAACGAAACGTTGTCCAAAAGCTAAACTAGCAAGTTAAGACTTCTAAGAACACTAAATAGAGTATAACGGTCCAATTTGATGCCTTTAGGAATGCTCAGTTCTATGCGTACACAAGTTTTACCTCGTTTCGTGCAATTTTGAACATAACTTTGCATATTGGCTTCTTTAACTAACGAAACGTTGTCCAAAACCTAAACTAGCAAGTTAAGACTTCTAACAACACTAAATAGAGTATAACGGTCCAATTTGATGCCTTAGGAATGCTCAGTTCTATGCGTAGACAAGTTTTCCTCGTTTCGTGTAATTTTGAACTGAACTTGGTCTATTGGCTTCTTTACCTAACGAAACGTTGTCCAAAAGCTAAACTAGCAAGTTAAGACTTCTAAGAACACTAAATAGAGTATAACGGTCCAATTTGATGCCTTGGAATGCTCAGTTCTATGCGTACACAAGTTTTCCTCGTTTCGTGCAATTTTGAACTTAACTTGGCTATTGGCTTCTTTACCTAACGAAACGTTGTCCAAAACCTAAACAAGCAAGTTAAGACTTCTAAGAACACTAAATAGAGTATAACGGTCCAATTTGATGCCTTAGGAATGCTCAATTCTATGCATAGACAAGTTTTTCACGTTTCGTGCAATTTTGAACTGAACTTGGTCTATTGGCTTCTTACCTAAACGAAACGTTGTCCAAAGCTAAACTAGCAAGTCAAGACTTCTAAGAACACTAAATAGAGTTATAACGTTCCAATTTGATGCCTTTGAATGCTCAGTTCTATGCGTACACAAGTTTTTCTCGTTTCGTGCAATTTTGAACTTAACTTTGGCTATTGGCTTCTTTACCTAACGAAACGTTGTCCAAAACCTAAACTAGCAAGTTAAGACTTCTAACAACACTAAAATAGAGTATAACGGTCCAACTTGATGCCTTAGGAATGCTCAGTTCTATGCGTAGACAAGTTTTCCTCGTTTCGTGTAATTTTGAACTGAACTTGGTCTATTGGCTTCTTTACCTAACGAAACGTTGTCCAAAAGCTAAACTAGCAAGTTAAGACTTCTAAGAACACTAAATAGAGTATAACGGTCCAATTTGATGCCTTAGGAATGCTCAATTCTATGCATAGACAAGTTTTCCTCGTTTCGTGTAATTTTGAACTTAACTTGGTCTATTGGCTTCTCTACCCAACGAAACGTTGTTCCAAAAGCTTAACTAGCAAGTTACAACTTTGAAGAACACTAAATACGCTACAACGGTCCAATTTGATGCCTTACTAATGCTCAGTGCTATGCGTACACAACCTAAACTAGCAAGTTAAGACTTCTAAGAACACTAAATAGAGTATAACGGTCCACTTTGATGCCTTAGGAAGGCTCAGTTCTATGCGTAGACAAGTTTTCCCTCGTTCGTGGAATTTTGAACTGAACTTGGTCTATTGGTTTCTTTACGTAACGAAAACGTTGTCCAAAAGCTAAACTAGCAAGTCAAGACTTCTAAGAACACTAATAGAGTATAACGGTCCAATTTGATGCCTTTGGAATGCTCAGTTCTATGCGTAGACAAGTTTTCCTCGTTTCGTGTAATTTTGAACTGACTTGGTCTATTGGCTTCTTTACCTAACGAAACGTTGTCCAAAAGCTAAACAAGCAAGTTAAGACTTACAAGAACACTAAATAGAGTATAACGGTCCAATTTGATGCCTTAGGAATGCTCAGTTCCATGCGTAGACAAGTTTCCTCGTTTCGTGTAATTTTGAACTTAACTTGGTCTATTGGCTTCTCTACCCAACGAAACGTTGTGCAAAAGCTAACTAGCAAGTTAAAACTTTGAAGAACACTAAATACGCTACAACGGTCCAATTTGATGCCTCTGGAATGCTCAGTTCTATGCGTAGACAAAATTTTCATCGTTTCGTGTAATTTTGAACTTAACTTGGTCAATTGGCTTCTTTACCTAACGAATCGTTGTACAAAAGCTAAACTAGCAAGTTAAGACTTCTAAGAACACTAAATAAAGTATAACGGCCCAATTTGATGCCTTAGGAATGCTCAGTTCTATTCGTAGACAAGTTTCCTCGTTTCGTGTAATTTTGAACTTAACTTGGTGTATTGGCTTCTTTATCTAACAAAACGTTGTCCAGAAGCTAAACTAGCAAGTTAAGATTTCTAAGAACACTAAATAGAGTATAACGGTCCAATTTGATGCCTTTTGAATGCTCAGTTCTATGCGTACACAAGTTTTCCTCGTTTCGTGCAATTTTGAACTTAACTTGGTCAATTGGCTTCTTTACCTAACGAAAACATTGTCCAAAAGCCTAAACTAGCAAGTTAAGACTTCTAAGAACACTAAATAGAGTATAAGCGGTCCAATTTGATGCCTTAGGAATGCTCAGTTCTATGCGTAGACAAGTTTTCCTCGTTTCGTGCAATTTTGGAACTTAACTTGGTCTATGGGATTCTTCACCCAACGAAACGTTGTCCAAAACCTAAACTAGCAAGTTAAGACTTCTAAGAACACTAAATAGAGTATAACGGTCCAATTTGATGCCTTAGGAATGCTCAGTTCTATGCAGTAGACAAGTTTTCATCGTTTCGTGCAATTTTGAACTTAACTTGGTCTAGTTGGCTTCTTTACCTAACGAAACGTTGTCCGAAAAGCTAAACTAGCAAGTTAAGACTTCTAAGAACACTAAATAGAGTATAACGGTCCAATTCAATGACTTACGAATGCTCAAGTTCTATGCGTAGACAAGTTTTCATCGTTTCGTGCAATTTTGAACTTAACTTGGTCTAGTTGGCTTCTTTACCTAACGAAACGTTGTCCGAAAAGCTAAACTAGCAAGTGAAGACTTCTAAGAACACTAAATAGAGTATAACGGTCCAATTTCGATGACTTAGGAATGCTCAGTTCTATGCGTAGACAAGTTTTTCATCGTTTCGTGCAATTTTGAACTTAACTTGGTCTTTTGGCTTCTTTACCTAACGAAACGTTGTCCGAAAGCTAAACTAGCAAGTGAAGACTTCTAAGAACACTAAATAGAGTATAATGGTCCAATTTGATGCCTTAGGAATGCTCAGTTCTATGCAGTAGACAAGTTTTTCCTCGTTTCGTGTAATTTTGAACTGAACTTGGTCTATTGGCTTCTTTACCTAACGAAACGTTGTCCAAAAAGCTAAACTAGCAAGTTAAGACTTCTAACAACACTAAATAGAGTATAACGGTCCAATTTGATGCCTTACGAATGTTCAATTCTATGCATAGACAGTTTTTTCACGTTTCGTGCAATTTTGAACTTACTTGGTCTATTGGCTTCTTTACCTAACGAAACGTTGTCCGAAAGCTAGACCTAGCAAGTTAAGACTTCTTCAAACACTAAATAGGGTATACGGTCCAATTTGATGCCTTTGGAATGCTCAGTTCTATGCGTAGACAAGTTTTCCTCGTTTTGTGTAATTTTCAACTGAACTTGGTCTATTGGCTTCTTTACCTACGACACGTTGTCCAAAAGCTAAACTAGCCAGTTAAGACTTCTAAGAACACTAAATAGAGAATAACGGCCCAATTTGATGCCATAGGAATGCTCAGTTCTATGCATAGACAAGTTTTCGTCGTTTCGTGTAATTTTGAACTTAACTTGGTGTATTGGCTTCTTTATCTAACAAAACGTTGTCCAGAAGCTAAACTAGCAAGTTAAGACTTCTAAGAACACTAAATAGAGTATAACGGTCCAATTTGATGCCTTTGGAACGCTCAGTTCTATGCGTACACAAGTTTTCCTCGTTTCGTGCAATTTTGAACTTAACTTGGCTATGGGCTTCTTTACCTAACGAAACGTTGTCCAAAACCTAAACTAGAAAGTTAAGACTTCTAAGAACACTAAATAGAGTATAACGTTCCAATTTGATGCCTTAGGAATGCTCAGTTCTATGCGTGGACAAGTTTTACTCGTTTCGTGCAATTTTGAACTTAACTTGGTCAATGGGCTTCTTCACCTAACGAAACGTTGTCCAAAAGCTAAACTAGCAAGTTAAGACTTCTAGAAACACTAAATAGGGTATAACGGTTCAATTTGATGCCTTGGAATGCTCAGTTCTATGCGTAGACAAAATTTCATCGTTTCGTGTAATTTTGAACTGAACTTGGTCAATTGGCTTCTTTACCTAACGAAACGTTGTACAAAAGCTAAACTAGCAAGTTAAGACTTCTAAGAATACTAAATAAAGTATAGCGGCCCAATTTGATGCCTTAGGAATGCTCAGTTCTATCGTAGACAAGTTTTCCTCGTTTCGTGTAATTTTGAACTTAACTTGGTGTATTGGCTTCTTTATCTAACAAAACGTTGTCCAGAAGCTAAACTAGCAAGTTAAGATTTCTAAGAACACTAAATAGAGTATAACGGTCCAATTTGATGCCTTTAGAATGCTCAGTTCTATGCGTACACAAGTTTTTCTCGTTTCGTGCAATTTTGAACTTAACTTGGCAATTGGCTTCTTTACCTAACGAAACATTGTCCAAAACCCAAACTAGCAAGTTAAGACTTCTAAGAACACTAAATAGAGTATAACGGTCCAATTTGATGCCTTAGGAATGCTCAGTTCTATGCGTAGACAAGTTTTCCTCGTTTCGTGCAATTTTGAACTTAACTTGGTCTATGGGATTCTTCACCTAACGAAACGTTGTCCAAAACCTAAACTAGCAAGTTAAGACTTCTAACAACACTAAATAGAGTATAACGGTCCAATTTGATGCCTTAGGAATGCTCAGTTCTATGTGTAGACAAGTTTTCATCGTTTCGTGCAATTTTGAACTTAACTTGGTCAGTTGGCTTCTTTACCTAACGAAACGTTGTCCGAAAAGCTAAACTAGCAAGTGAAGACTTCTAAGAACACTAAATAGAGTATAACGGTCCAATTCAATGACTTAGGAATGCTCAGTTCTATGCGTAGACAAGTTTTCATCGTTTCGTGCAATTTTGAACTTAACTTGGTCTTTGGCTTCTTTACCTAACGAAACGTTGTCCGAAAGCTAAACTAGCAAGTGAAGACTTCTAAGAACACTAAATAGAGTATAACGGTCCCAATTCGATGACTTAGGAATGCTCAGTTCTATGCGTAGACAAGTTTTCATCGTTTTGTGCAATTTTGAACTTAACTTGGTCTTTTGGCTTCTTTACCTAACGAAACGTTGTCCGAAAGCTAAACTAGCAAGTGAAGACTTCTAAGAACACTAAATAGAGTATAACGGTCCAATTCGATGACTTAGGAATGCTCAGTTCTATGCGTAGACAAGTTTTCATCGTTTCGTGCAATTTTGAACTTAACTTGGTCTTTTGGCTTCTTTACCTAACGAAACGTTGTCCGAAAGCTAAACTAGCAAGTGAAGACTTCTAAGAACACTAAATAGAGTATAATGGTCCAATTTGATGCCTTTGGAATGCTCAGTTCTATGCGTAGACAAGTTTTCCTCCTTTCGTGTAATTTTGAACTGAACTTGGTCTATTGGCTTCTTTACCTAACGAAACGTTGTCCAAAAGCTAAACTAGCAAGTTAAGACTTCTAACAACACTAAATAGAGTATAACGGTCCAATTTCATGCCTTACGAATGTTCAATTGTATGCATAGACATGTTCTTCACGTTCCGTGCAATTTTGAACTTAACTTGGTCTATTGGCTTCTTTACCTAGCGAAACGTTGTCCGAAAGCTAGACTAGCAAGTTAAGACTTCTCAAACACTAAATAGGGTATAATGGTCCAATTTGATGCCTTTGGAATGCTCAGTTCTATGCGTAGACAAGTTTTCCTCGTTTTGTGTAATTTTCAACTGAACTTGGTCTATTGGCTTCTTTACCTAACGACACGTTGTCCAAAAGCTAAACTAGCCAGTTAAGACTTCTAAGAACACTAAATAGAGTATAACGGCCCAATTTGATGCCTTAGGAATGCTCAGTTCTATGCATAGACAAGGTTTCGTCGTTTCGTGTAATTTTGAACTTAACTTGGTGTATTGGCTTCTTTATCTAACAAAACGTTGTCCAGAAAGCTAAACTAGCAAGTTAAGACTTCTAAGAACACTAAATAGAGTATAACGGTCCAATTTGATGCCTTTGGAACGCTCAGTTCTATGCGTACACAAGTTTTCCTCGTTTCGTGCAATTTTGAACTTAACTTGGCTATGGGCTTCTTTACCTAACGAAACGTTGTCCAAAACCTAAACTAGAAAGCTAAGACTTCTAAGAACACTAAATAGAGTATAACGTTCCAGTTTGATGCCTTAGGAATGCTCAGTTCTATGCGTGGACAAGTTTTACTCGTTTCGTGCAATTTTGAACTTAACTTGGTCAATGGGCTTCTTCACCTAACGAAACGTTGTTCAAAAGCTAAACTAGCAAGTTAAGACTTCTAGAAACACTAAATAGGGTATAACGGTTCAATTTGATGCCTTTGGAATGCTCAGTTCTATGCGTAGACAAAATTTCATCGTTTCGTGTAATTTTGAACTGAACTTGGTCAATTGGCTTCTTTACCTAACGAAACGTTGTACAAAAGCTAAACTAGCAAGTTAAGACTTCTAAGAATACTAAATAAAGTATAGCGGCCCAATTTGATGCCTTAGGAATGCTCAGTTCTATTCGTAGACAAGTTTTCCTCGTTTCGTGTAATTTTGAACTTAACTTGGTGTATTGGCTTCTTTATCTAACAAAACGTTGTCCAGAAGCTAAACTAGCAAGTTAAGATTTCTAAGAACACTAAATAGAGTATAACGGTCCAATTTGATGCCTTTAGAATGCTCAGTTCTATGCGTACACAAGTTTTTCTCGTTTCGTGCAATTTTGAACTTAACTTGGCAATTGGCTTCTTTACCTAACGAAACATTGTCCAAAACCCAAACTAGCAAGTTAAGACTTCTAAGAACACTAAATAGAGTATAACGGTCCAATTGATGCCTTAGGAATGCTCAGTTCTATGCGTAGACAAGTTTTCCTCGTTTCGTGCAATTTTGAACTTAACTTGGTCTATGGGATTCTTCACCTAACGAAACATTGTCCAAAACCTAAACTAGCAAGTTAAGACTTCTAAGAACACTAAATAGAGTATAACGGTCCAATTTGATGCCTTAGGAATGCTCAGTTCTATGTGTAGACAAGTTTTCATCGTTTCGTGCAATTTTGAACTTAACTTGGTCAGTTGGCTTCTTTACCTAACGAAACGTTGTCCGAAAGCTAAACTAGCAAGTGAAGACTTCTAAGAACACTAAATAGAGTATAACGGTCCAATTCGATGACTTAGGAATGCTCAGTTCTATGCGTAGACAAGTTTTCATCGTTTGGTGCAATTTTGAACTTAACTTGGTCTTTTGGCTTCTTTACCTAACGAAACGTTGTCCGAAAGCTAAACTAGCAAGTGAAGACTTCTAAGAACACTAAATAGAGTATAATGGTCCAATTTGATGCCTTTGGAATGCTCAGTTCTATGCGTAGACAAGTTTTCCTCGTTTCGTGTAATTTTGAACTGAACTTGGTCTATTGGCTTCTTTACCTAACGAAACGTTGTCCAAAAGCTAAACTAGCAATTTAGACTTCTAAGAACACTAAATAGAGTATAACGGCCAAATTTGTTGCCTTAGGAATGCTCAGTTCTATGCGTAGACAAGTTTTTCCTCGTTTCATGTAATTTTGAACTTAACTTGGTGTATTGGCTTCTTTATCTAACAAAACGTTGTCCAGAAGCTAAACTAGCAAGTTAAGACTTCTAACAACACTAAATAGAGTATAACGGTCCAATTTCATGCCTTACGAATGTTCAATTGTATGCATAGACATGTTTTTCACGTTCCGTGCAATTTTGAACTTAACTTGGTCTATTGGCTTCTTTACCTAACGAAACGTTGTCCGAAAGCTAGACTAGCAAGTTAAGACTTCTTCAAACACTAAATAGGGTATAACGGTCCAATTTGATGCCTTTGTAATGCTCAGTTCTATGCGTAGACAAGTTTTCCTCGTTTTGTGTAATTTTGAACTGAACTTGGTCTATTGGCTTCTTTACCTAACGAAACGTTGTCCAAAAGCTAAACTAGCCAGTTAAGACTTCTAAGAACACTAAATAGAGTATGACGGCCCAATTTGATGCCTTAGGAATGCTCAGTTCTATGCATAGACAAGCTTTCGTCGTTTCGTGTAATTTTGAACTTAACTTGGTGTATTGGCTTCTTTATCTAACAAAACGTTGTCCAGAAGCTAAACTAGCAAGTTAAGACTTCTAAGAACACTAAATAGAGTATAACGGTCCAATTTGATGCCTTTGGAACGCTCAGTTCTATGCGTACACAAGTTTTCCTCGTTTCGTGCAATTTTGAACTTAACTTGGCAATTGGCTTCTTTACCTAACGAAACATTGTCCAAAACCCAAACTAGCAAGTTAAGACTTCTAAGAACACTAAATAGAGTATAACGGTCCAATTTGATGCCTTAGGAATGCTCAGTTCTATGCGTAGACAAGTTTTCCTCGTTTCGTGCAATTTTGAACTTAACTTGGTCTATGGGATTCTTCACCCAACGAAACGTTGTCCAAAACCTAAACTAGCAAGTTAAGACTTCTAAGAACACTAAATAGAGTATAACGGTCCAATTTGATGCCTTAGGAATGCTCAGTTCTATGCGTAGACAAGTTTTCATCGTTTCGTGCAATTTTGAACTTTACTTGGTCAGTTGGCTTCTTTACCTAACGAAACGTTGTCCGAAAGCTAAACTAGCAAGTGAAGACTTCTAAGAACACTAAATAGAGTATAACGGTCCAATTCAATGACTTAGGAATGCTCAGTTCTATGCGTAGACAAGTTTTCATTGTTTCGTGCAATTTTGAACTTAACTTGGTCAGTTGGTTTCTTTACCTAACGAAACGTTGTCCAAAAGCTAAACTAGCAAGTGAAGACTTCTAAGAACACTAAATAGAGTATAACGGTCCAATTCGATGACTTAGGAATGCTCAGTTCTATGCGTAGAAAAGTTTTCATCGTTTCGTGCAATTTTGAACTTAACTTGGTCTTTTGGCTTCTTTACCTAACGAAACGTTGTCCGAAAGCTAAACTAGCAAGTGAAGACTTCTGAGAACACTAAATAGAGTATAATGGTCCAATTTGATGCCTTTGGAATGCTCAGTTATATGCGTAGACAAGTTTTCCTCGTTTCGTGTAATTTTGAACTGAACTTGGTCTATTGGCTTCTTTACCTAACGAAACGTTGTCCAAAAGCTAAACTAGCAAGTTAAGACTTCTAACAACACTAAATAGAGTATAACGGTCCAATTTCATGCCTTACGAATGTTCAATTGTATGCATAGACATATTTTTCACGTTCCGTGCAATTTTGAACTTAACTTGGTCTATTGGCTTCTTTACCTAACGAAACGTTGTCCGAAAGCTAGACTAGCAAGTTAAGACTTCTTCAAACACTAAATAGGGTATAACGGTCCAATTTGATGCCTTTGGAATGCTCAGTTCTATGCGTAGACAAGTTTTCCTCGTTTTGTGTAATTTTGAACTGAACTTGGTCTATTGGCTTCTTTACCTAACGAAACGTTGTCCAAAAGCTAAACTAGCCAGTTAAGACTTCTAAGAACACTAAATAGAGTATAACGGCCCAATTTGATGCCTTAGGAATGCTCAGTTCTATGCATAGACAAGTTTTCGTCGTTTGTGTAATTTTGAACTTAACTTGGTGTATTGGCTTCTTTATCAAACAAAACGTTGTCCAGAAGCTAAACTAGCAAGTTAAGACTTCCAAGAACACTAAATAGAGTATAACGGTCCAATTTGATGCCTTTGGAACGCTCAGTTCTATGCGTACACAAGTTTTCCTCGTTTCGTGCAATTTTGAACTTAACTTGGCTATTGGCTTCTTTACCTAACGAAACGTTGTCCAAAACCTAAACTAGCAAGTTAAGACTTCTAAGAACACTAAATAGAGTATAACGGTCCAATTTGATGCCTTAGGAATGCTCAGTTCTATGCGTAGACAAGTTTTCATCGTTTCGTGCAATTTTGAACTTAACTTGGTCAGTTGGCTTCTTTACCTAACGAAACGTTGTCCGAAAGCTAGACTAGCAAGTTAAGACTTCTTCAAACACTAAATAGGGTATAACGGTCCAATTTGATGCCTTTGGAATGCTCAGTTCTATGCGTAGACAGGTTTTCCTCGTTTTGTGTAATTTTGAACTGAACTTGGTCTATTGGCTTCTTTACCTAACGAAACGTTGTCCAAAAGCTAAACTAGCCAGTTAAGACTTCTAAGAACACTAAATAGAGTATAACGGCCCAATTTGATGCCTTAGGAATGCTCAGTTCTATGCATAGACAAGTTTTCGTCGTTTCGTATAATTTTGAACTTAACTTGGTGTATTGGCTTCTTTATCTAACAAAACGTTGTCCAGAAGCTAAACTAGCAAGTTAAGACTTCTAAGAACACTAAATAGAGTATAACGGTCCAATTTGATGCCTTTGGAACGCTCAGTTCTATGCGTACACAAGTTTTCCTCGTTTCGTGCAATTTTGAACTTAACTTGGCTATTGGCTTCTTTACCTAACGAAACGTTGTCCAAAACCTAAACTAGCAAGCTAAGACTTCTAAGAACACTAAATAGAGTATAACGGTCCAATTTGATGCCTTAGGAATGCTCAGTTCTATGCGTAGACAAGTTTTCCTCGTTTCGTGCAATTTTGAACTTAACTTGGTCTATGGGATTCTTCACCTAACGAAACGTTGTCCAAAACCTAAACTAGCAAGTTAAGACTTCTAAGAACACTAAATAGAGTATAACGGTCCAATTTGATGCCTTAGGAATACTCAGTTCTATGCGTAGACAAGTTTTCATCGTTTCGTGCAATTTTGAACTTAACTTGGTCAGTTGGCTTCTTTACCTAACGAAACGTTGTCCGAAAGCTAAACTAGCAAGTGAAGACTTCTAAGAACACTAAATAGAGTATAACGGTCCAATTCAATGACTTAGGAATGCTCAGTTCTATGCGTAGACAAGTTTTCATCGTTTCGTGCAATTTTGAACTTAACTTGGTCAGTTGGCTTCTTTACCTAACGAAACGTTGTCCGAAAGCTAAACTAGCAAGTGAAGACTTCTAAGAACACTAAATAGAGTATAACGGTCCAATTCGATGACTTAGGAATGCTCAGTTCTATGCGTAGACAAGTTTTCATCGTTTTGTGCAATTTTGAACTTAACTTGGCCTTTTGGCTTCTTTACCTAACGAAACGTTGTCCGAAAGCTAAACTAGCAAGTGAAGACTTCTAAGAACACTAAATAGAGTATAATGGTCCAATTTGATGCCTTTGGAATGCTCAGTTCTATGCGTAGACAAGTTTTCCTCGTTTCGTGTAATTTTGAACTGAACTTGGTCTATTGGCTTCTTTACCTAACGAAACGTTGTCCAAAAGCTAAACTAGCAATTTAAGACTTCTAAGAACACTAAATAGAGTATAACGGCCAAATTTGTTGCCTTAGGAATGCTCAGTTCTATGCGTAGACAAGTTTTCCTCGTTTCATGTAATTTTGAACTTAACTTGGTGTATTGGCTTCTTTATCTAACAAAACGTTGTCCAGAAGCTAAACTAGCAAGTTAAGACTTCTAAGAACACTGAATAGAGTATGACGGTCCAATTTGATGCCTTTGGAATGCTAAGTTGTATGCGTACACAAGTTTTCCTCGTTTCGTGCAATTTTGAACTTAACTTGGCTATTGGCTTCTTTACCTAACGAAACGTTTTCCAAAAGCTAAACTAGCAAGTTAAGACTTCTAACAACACTAAATAGAGTATAACGGTCCAATTTCATGCCTTACGAATGTTCAATTCTATGCATAGACATCTTTTTCACGTTCCGTGCAATTTTGAACTTAACTTGGTCTATTGGCTTCTTTACCTAACGAAACGTTGTCCGAAAGCTAGACTAGCAAGATAACACTTCTACAAACACTAAATAGGGTATAACGGTCCAATTTGATGCCTTTGTAATGCTCAGTTCTATGCGTATACAAGTTTTCCTCGTTTTGTGTAATTTTGAACTGAACTTGGTCTATTGGCTTCTTTACCTAACGAAACGTTGTCCAAAAGCTAAACTAGCCAGTTAAGACTTCTAAGAACACTAAATAGAGTATAAAGGCCCAATTTGATGCATTTGGAATGCTCAGTTCTATGTGTACACAAGTTTTCCTCGTTTCGTGCAATTTTAAACTTAACTTGGCTATTGGATTCTTTACCTAACGAAACGTTGTCCAAAACCTAAACTAGCAAGTTAAGACTTCTAAGAACACAAAAGAGAGTATAACGGTCCAATTTGATGCCTTAGGAATGCTCAGTTCTATGCGTAGACAAGTTTTCCTCGTTTCGTGCAATTTTGAACTTAACTTGCTCTATGAGCTTCTTCACCTAACGAAACGTTGTCCAAAAGCTAAACTAGCAAGTTAAAACTTCGTAGAACACCAAATAGAGTATAACGGTCCAACTTGACGCCTTAGGAATGCTCGGTTCTATGCGTAGACAAGTTTTTCTCGTTTCGTGCAATTTTGAACTGAACTTGGTCTATTGGCTTCTTTACCTAACGAAACGTTGTCCAAAAGCAAAACTAGCAAGTTACGACTGCTAAGAACACTAAATAGAGTATAACGGTTCAATTTGATGCCTTAGGAAAGCTCAATTCTATTCGTACACAAGTTTTTCTCGTTTCGTGCAATTTTGAACTTAACTTGGTATAGTGGCTTTTTTACCTAACGAAATGTTGTCGAAAAGCTAAACAAGCAAGTTAAGACTTCTAAGAACACTAAACAGAGTATAACGGTCCAATTTGATGCCTTAGGAATGCTTAGTTCTATTAATAGACAAGTTTTCCTCGTTTCGTGCAATTTTGAACTTAACTTGGTCTATTGGCTTCTTTTCCTAACAAAACGTTGTCCAAAAGATAAACTAGCAAGTTACGACTTCTAAGAACATTAAATAGTGTATAACGGTCCAATTTGATGCCTTAGTAATGCTCAGTTCTATGCGTAGACAAGTTTTCCTCATATCGTGCAATTTTGAACTTAACTCGGTCTATTGGGTTCTTTGCCTAACGAATTGTTGTCCAAAAGCTAAACTAGCAAGTTAAGACTTCTAAGAACACTAAATAGAGTATAACGGTCCAATTTGATGCCTTTGGAATGCTCAGTTCTATGCGTAGATAAGTTCCCCTTGTTTCGTGCAATTTTGAACCTAACTTGGTCTATTGGCTTTTTCACCTAACCAAACGTTGTCCAAAAGCAAACTACCAAGTTAAGACTTCTACAAACACTAAATAGACTATAACGGTCCAATTTGATGCCTTAGGAATGCTCAGTTCTATGCGTAGACAAGTTTTCCTCGTTTCGTGCAATTTTGAACTTAACTTGGTGTATGAGCTTCTTCACCTAACGAAATGTTGTCCAAAAGCTAATTTAGCAAGTTAAAACTTCGTAGAACACCAAATAGAGTATAACGGTCCAATTTGAGGCCTTAGGAATGCTCGGTTCTATGCGTAGACAAGTTTTTCTCGTTTCGTGCAATTTTGAACTTAACTTGGTCTATTGGCTTCTTTACCTAACGAAACGTTGTTCAAAAGCAAAACTAGCAAGTTACGACTGCTAAGAACACTAAATAGAGTATAACGGTTCAATTTGATGCCTTAGGAAAGCTCAATTCTATTCGTACACAAGTTTTTCTCGTTTCGTGCAATTTTGAACTTAACTTGGTCTAGTGGCTTCTTTACCTAACGAAATGTTGTCCAAAAGCTAAACAAGCAAGTTAAGACTTCTAAGACACTAAATAGAGTATAATGGTCCAATTTGATGCCTTAGGAATGCTTAGTTCTATTAATAGACAAGTTTTTCTCGTTTCGTGCAATTTTGAACTGAACTTGGTCTATTGGCTTCTTTACCTAACGAAACGTTGTCCAAAAGCTAAACTAGCAAGTTACGACTTCTAAGAACATTAAATAGTGTATAACGGTCCAATTTGATGCCTTGGTAATGCTCAGTTCTATGCGTAGACAGGTTTTCCTCGTATCGTGCAATTTTGAACGTAACTCGGTCTATTGGCTTCTTTGCCTAACGAATTGTTGTCCAAAAGCTAAACTAGCAAGTTAAGACTTCTAAGAACACTAAATAGAGTATAACGGTCCAATTTGATGCCTTTGGAATGCTCAGTTCTATGCGTAGACAAGTTTCCCTCGTATCGTGCAATTTTGAACCTAACTTGGTCTATTGGCTTTTTCACCTAACGAAACGTTGTCCAAAAGCAAAACTACCAAGTTAAGACTTCTACAAACACTAAATAGACTATAACGGTCCAATTTGATGCCTTAGGAATGCTCAGTTCTATGCGTAGACAAGTTTTCCTCGTTTCGTGCAATTTTGAACTTAACTTGGTGTATGTGCTTCTTCACCTAACGAAATGTTGTCCAAAAGCTAAACTAGCAAGTTAAAACTTCGTAGAACACCAAATAGAGTATAACGGTCCAATTTGAGGCCTTAGGAATGCTCGGTTCTATGCGTAGACAAGTTTTTTCTCGTTTCGTGCAATTTTGAACTTAACTTGGTCTATTGGCTTCTTTACCTAACGAAACGTTGTTCAAAAGCAAAACTAGCAAGTTACGACTGCTAAGAACACTAAATAGAGTATAACGGTTCAATTTGATGCCTTAGGAAAGCTCAATTCTATTCGTACACAAGTTTTTCTCGTTTCGTGCAATTTTGAACTTAACTTGGTCTAGTGGCTTCTTTACCTAACGAAATGTTGTCCAAAAGCTAAACAAGCAAGTTAAGACTTCTAAGACACTAAATAGAGTATAACGGTCCAATTTGATGCCTTAGGAATGCTTAGTTCTATTAATAGACAAGTTTTTCTCGTTTCGTGCAATTTTGAACTGAACTTGGTCTATTGGCTTCTTTGCCTAACGAAACGTTGTCCAAAAGCTAAACTAGCAAGTTACGACTTCTAAGAACATTAAATAGTGTATAACGGTCCAATTTGATGCCTTGGTAATGCTCAGTTCTATGCGTAGACAAGTTTTCCTCGTATCGTGCAATTTTGAACGTAACTCGGTCTATTGGCTTCTTTGCCTAACGAATTGTTGTCCAAAAGCTAAACTAGCAAGTTAAGACTTCTAAGAACACTAAATAGAGTATAACGGTCCAATTTGATGCCTTTGGAATGCTCAGTTCTATGCGTAGACAAGTTTCCCTCGTATCGTGCAATTTTGAACCTAACTTGGTCTATTGGCTTTTTCACCTAACGAAACGTTGTCCAAAAGCAAAACTACCAAGTTAAGACTTCTACAAACACTAAATAGACTATAACGGTCCAATTTGATGCCTTAGGAATGCTCAGTTCTATGCGTAGACAAGTTTTCCTCGTTTCGTGCAATTTTGAACTTAACTTGGTGTATGAGCTTCTTCACCTAACGAAACGTTGTCCAAAAGCTAAACTAGCAAGTTAAAACTTCGTAGAACACCAAATAGAGTATAACGGTCTAATTTGAGGCCTTAGGAATGCTCGGTTCTATGCGTAGACAAGTTTTTCTCGTTTCGTGCAATTTTGAACTTAACTTGGTCTATTGGCTTCTTTACCTAACGAAACGTTGTCCAAAAGACAAACTAGCAAGTTACGACTGCTGAGAACACTAAATAGAGTATAACGGTTCAATTTGATGCCTTAGGAAAGCTCAATTATATTCGTACACAAGTTTTTCTCGTTTCGTGCAATTTTGAACTTAACTTGGTCTAGTGGCTTCTTTACCTAACGAAATGTTGTCCAAAAGCTAAACAAGCAAGTTAAGACTTCTAAGACACTAAATAGAGTACAACGGTCCAATTTGATGCCTTAGTAATGCTTAGTTCTATTAATAGACAAGTTTTCCTCGTTTCGTGCAATTTTGAACTTAACTTGGTCTATTGGCTTCTTTTCCTAACAAAACGTTGTCCAAAAGCTAAACTAGCGAGTTACGACTTCTAAGAACATTAAATAGTGTATAACGGTCTAATTTGATGCCTTAGTAATGCTCAGTTCTATGCGTAGACAAGTTTTCCCCGTATCGTGCAATTTTGAACTTAACTCGGTCTATTGGGTTCTTTGCCTAACGAATTGTTGTCCAAAAGCTAAACTAGCAAGTTAAGACTTCTAAGAACACTAAATAGAGTATAACGGTCCAATTTGATGCCTTTGGAATGCTCAGTTCTATGCGTAGATAAGTTTCCCTTGTTTCGTGCAATTTTGAACCTAACTTGGTCTATTGGCTTTTTCACCTAACGAAACGTTGTCCAGAAGAAATACTACCAAGTTAAGACTTCCACAAACACTAAATAGACTATAACGGTCCAATTTGACGCCTTAGGAATGCTCAGTTCTATGCGTAGACAAGTTTTCCTCGTTTCGTGCAATTTTGAACTTAACTTCGTATATTGGCTTCTTTACCTAACGAAACGTTGTCCAAAAGCTAAACTAGCAAGTTAAGACTTCTAAGAACACTAAATAGAGTATAGCGGTCTAATTTGACGCCTTTGGAATGCTCAGTTCTATGCGTAGACAAGTTTTCCTCGTTTCGTGCAATTTTGAACTTAACTTAGTATATTGGCTTCTTTACCTAACGAAACGTTGTCCAACAGCTAAACTATAAAGTTAAGACTTCTAAGAACACTAAATAGAGTATAACGGTTCAATTTGATGCCTTAGGAGTGCTCAGTTCTATGCGTAGACAAGTTTTCCTCATTTCATGCAATTTTGAACTTAACTTGGTCTATTGGCTTCTTTTCCTAACAAAACGTTGTCCAAAAGCTAAACTAGCAAGTTACCACTTCTAAGAACATTAAATAGTGTATAACGGTCCAATTTGATGCCTTAGTAATGATCAGTTCTATGCGTAGACAAGTTTTCCTCGTATCGTGCAATTTTGAACTTAATTCGGTCTATTGGCTTCTTTGCCTAACTAATTGTTGTCCAAAAGCTAAACTAGCAAGTTAAGACTTCTAAGAACACTAAATAGAGTATAACGGTCCAATTTGATGCCTTTGGAATGCTCAGTTCTATGCGTAGACAAGTTTCCCTTGTTTCGTGCAATTTTGAACCTAACTTGGTCTATTGGCTTTTCCACCTAACGAAACGTTGTCCAAAAGCAAAACTACCAAGTTAAGACTTCTACAAACACTAAATAGCCTATAACGGTCCAATTTGATGCCTTAGGAATGCTCAGTTCTATGCGTAGACTAGTTTTACTCGTTTCGTGCAATTTTGAACTTAACTTAGTATATTGGCTTCTTTACCTAACGAAACGTTGCCCAAAAGCTAAAGTAGCAAGTTAAGACTTCTAAGAACACTAAATAGAGTATAACGGTCCAATTTGATGCCTAAAGAATGCTCAGTTCTATGCGTAGACAAGTTTTCCTCGTTTCGGGTCATTTTGAACTTAACTTGGTCTATTGGCTTCTCTACCCAACGAAACGTTGTCCAAAAGCTTAACTAGCAAGTTAAAACTTTGAAGAACACTAAATAGAGTATAACGGCCCAATTTGATGCCTTAGGAATGCTCAGTTCTATGTGTAGACAAGTTTTCCTCGTTTCGTGTAATTTTGAACTTAACTTGGTGTATTAGCTTCTTTATCTAACAAAACGTTGTCCAGAAGCTAAACTAGCAAGTTAAGACTTCTAAGAACACTAAATAGAGTATAACGGTCCAATTTGATGTCTTTGGAATGCTCAGTTCTATGCGTACACAAGTTTTCCTCGTTTCATGCAATTTTGAACTTAACTTGGCTATTGGCTTCTTTACCTAACGAAACGTTGTCCAAAACCTAAACTAGAAAGTTAAGACTTCTAAGAACACTAAATAGAGTATAACGGTCCAATTTGATGCCTTAGCAATGCTCAGTTCTATGCGTAGACAAGTTTTCCTCGTTTCGTGCAATTTTGAACTTAACTTCGTATATTGGCTTCTTTACCTAACGAAACGTTGTCCAAAAGCTAAACTAGCAAGTTAAGACTTCTAAGAACACTAAATAGAGTATAGCGGTCTAATTTGACGCCTTTGGAATGCTCAGTTCTATGCGTAGACAAGTTTTCCTCGTTTCGTGCAATTTTGAACTTAACTTAGTATATTGGCTTCTTTACCTAACGAAACGTTGTCCAACAGCTAAACTATAAAGTTAAGACTTCTAAGAACACTAAATAGAGTATAACGGTTCAATTTGATGCCTTAGGAGTGCTCAGTTCTATGCGTAGACAAGTTTTCCTCATTTCATGCAATTTTGAACTTAACTTGGTCTATTGGCTTCTTTTCCTAACAAAACGTTGTCCAAAAGCTAAACTAGCAAGTTACCACTTCTAAGAACATTAAATAGTGTATAACGGTCCAATTTGATGCCTTAGTAATGATCAGTTCTATGCGTAGACAAGTTTTCCTCGTATCGTGCAATTTTGAACTTAATTCGGTCTATTGGCTTCTTTGCCTAACTAATTGTTGTCCAAAAGCTAAACTAGCAAGTTAAGACTTCTAAGAAAACTAAATAGAGTATAACGGTCCAATTTGATGCCTTTGGAATGCTCAGTTCTATGCGTAGACAAGTTTCCCTTGTTTCGTGCAATTTTGAACCTAACTTGGTCTATTGGCTTTTCCACCTAACGAAACGTTGTCCAAAAGCAAAACTACCAAGTTAAGACTTCTACAAACACTAAATAGCCTATAACGGTCCAATTTGATGCCTTAGGAATGCTCAGTTCTATGCGTAGACTAGTTTTACTCGTTTCGTGCAATTTTGAACTTAACTTAGTATATTGGCTTCTTTACCTAACGAAACGTTGTCCAAAAGCTAAAGTAGCAAGTTAAGACTTCTAAGAACACTAAATAGAGTATAACGGTCCAATTTGATGCCTAAAGAATGCTCAGTTCTATGCGTAGACAAGTTTTCCTCGTTTCGGGTCATTTCGAACTTAACTTGGTCTATTGGCTTCTCTACCCAACGAAACGTTGTCCAAAAGCTTAACTAGCAAGTTAAAACTTTGAAGAACACTAAATAGAGTATAACGGCCCAATTTGATGCCTTAGGAATGCTCAGTTCTATGTGTAGACAAGTTTTCCTCGTTTCGTGTAATTTTGAACTTAACTTGGTGTATTAGCTTCTTTATCTAACAAAACGTTGTCCAGAAGCTAAACTAGCAAGTTAAGACTTCTAAGAACACTAAATAAAGTATAACGGTCCAATTTGATGTCTTTGGAATGCTCAGTTCTATGCGTACACAAGTTTTCCTCGTTTCATGCAATTTTGAACTTAACTTGGCTATTGGCTTCTTTACCTAACGAAACGTTGTCCAAAACCTAAACTAGAAAGTTAAGACTTCTAAGAAAACTAAATAGAGTATAACGGTCCAATTTGATGCCTTAGCAATGCTCAGTTCTATGCGTAGACAAGTTATCCTCGTTTCGTGCAATTTTGAACTTAACTTGGTCTATGGGCTTCTTCACCTAAGGCAACGTTGTCGAAAAGCTAAACTAGCAAGTTAAAACTTCGTAGAACACCAAATAGAGTATAACGGTCCAATTTGACGCCTTAGGAATGCTCGGTTCTATGCGTAGACAAGTTTTTCTCGTTTCGTGCAATTTTGAACTTAACTTGGTCTATTGGCTTCTTTACCTAATGAAACGTTGTCCAAAAGCTAAACTAGCAAGTTACGACTGCTAAGAACACTAAATAGAGTATAACGGTTCAATTTGATGCCTTAGGAAAGCTCAATTCTATGCGTAGACAAGTTTTTCTCGTTTCGTGCAATTTTGAACTTAACTTGGTCTAGTGGTTTCTTTACCTAACGAAATGTTGTCCAAAAGCTAAACAAGCAAGTTAAGACTTCTAAGAACACTAAATAGAGTATAACGGTCCAATTTGTATGCCTTAGGAATGCTTAGTTCTATTAATGGACAAGTTTTCCTCGTTTCGTGCAATTTTGAACTTACCTTGATCTATTGGCTTATTTACCTAATGAAACGTTGTCCAAAAGCTAAACTAGCAAGTTAAGACTTCTAAGAACACTAAATAGAGTATAGCGGTCTAATTTGACGCCTTAGGAATGCTCAGTTCTATGCGTAGACAAGTTTTCCTCGTTTCATGCAATTTTGAACTTAACTTAGTATATTGGCTTCTTTACCTAACGAAACGTTGTCCAAAAGCTAAACTAGCAAGTTAAGACTTCTAAGAACACTAAATAGAGTAGAACGGTCCAATTTGATGCCTTAGGAGTGCTCAGTTCTATGCGTAGACAAGTTTTCCTCGTTTCGTGCAATTTTGAACTTAACTTGGTCTATTGGCTTCTTTTCCTAACAAAACGTTGTCCAAAAGCTAAACTAGCAAGTTACGACTTCTAAGAACATTAAATAGTGTATAACGGTCCAATTTGATGCCTTAGTAATGCTCAATTCTATGCGTAGACAAGTTTTCCTCGTATCGTGCAATTTTGAACTTAACTTCGGTCTATTGGTTTGTTTGCCTAACGAATTGTTGTCCAATAGCTAAACTAGCAAGTTAAGACTTCAAAGAACACTAAATAGAGTATAGCGGTCCAATTTGATGCCTTTGGAATTCTCAGTTCTATGCGTAGACAAATTTCCCTTATTTCGTGCAATTTTGAACCTAAGTTGGTCTATTGGCTTTTTCACCTATCGAAACGTTGTCCAAAAGCAAAACTAGCAAGTTAAGACTTCTAAGAACACTAAATAGAGTATAACGTTTGAATTTGATGCCTTAGGAATGCTCAGTTCTATGCGTAGACAAGTTTTTCCTCGTTTCGTGCAATTTTGAACTTAACTTAGTATATTGGCTTCTTTACCTAACGAAACGTTGTCCAAAAGCTAAACTAGCAAGTTAAGACTTCTAAGAACACTAAATAGAGTATAACGGTCCAATTTGATGTCTTTGGAATGCTCAGTTCTATGCGTACACAAGTTTTCCTCGTTTCGTGCAATTTTGAACTTAACTTGGCTATTGGCTTCTTTACCTAACGAAACGTTGTCCAAAAGCTAAACTAGCAAGTTAAGACTTCTAAGAACACTAAATAGAGTATAACGGTCCAATTTGATGCCTTAGGAATGCTCAGTTCTATGCGTAGACAAGTTTTCCTCGTTTCGTGCAATTTTGAACTTAACTTGATCTATGGGCTTCTTCACCTAACGAAACGTTGTCGAGAAGCTAAGCTAGAAAGTTAAACTTCGTAGAACACCAAATAGAGTGTAACGGTCCAATTTGACGCCTTAGGAATGCTCAGGTTCTGTGCGTAGACAAGTTTTTCTCATTTCGTGCAATTTTGAACTTAACTTGGTCTATTGGCTTCTTTACCTAATGAAACGTTGTCCAAAAGCTAAACTAGCATGTTACGACGTCTAAGAACACTAAATAGAGTATAACGGTTCAATTTGATGCCTTAGGAAGCTCAATTCTATGCGTACACAAGTTTTTCTCGTTTCGTGCAATTTTGAACTTAACTTGGTCTAGTGGCTTCTTTACCTAACGAAATATTGTCCAAAAGCTAAACAAGCAAGTTAAGACTTCTAAGAACACTAAATAGAGTATAACGGTCCAATTTGATGCCTTAGGAATGCTTAGTTCTATTAATAGACAAGTTTTTCCTCGTTTCGTGCAATTTTGAACTTACCTTGATCTATTGGCTTATTTACGTAATGAAACGTTGTCCAAAAGCTAAACTAGCAAGTTAAGACTTCTAAGAACACTAAATAGAGTATAGCGGTCTAATTTGACGCCTTTGGAATGCTCAGTTCTATGCGTAGACAAGTTTTCCTCGTTTCATGCAATTTTGAACTTAACTTAGTCTATTGGCTTCTTTACCTAACGAACGTTGTCCAAAAGCTAAACTACAAGTTAAGACTTCTAAGAACACTAAATAGAGTATAACGGTCCAATTTGATGTCTTAGGAAGTGCTCAGTTCTATGCGTAGACAAGTTTTCCTCGTTTCGTGCAATTTTGAACTTAACTTGGTCTATTGGCTTCTTTTCCTAACAAAACGTTGTCCAAAGCTAAACTAGCAAGTTACGACTTCTAAGAACATCTAAATAGTGTATAACGGTCCAATTTGATGCCTTAGTAATGCTCAGTTCTATGCGTAGACAAGTTTTCCTCCGTATTCGTGCAATTTGAACTTAACTCGTTCTATTGGCTTGTTTGCCTAACGAATTGTTGTCCAAAAGCTAAACTAGCAAGTTAAGACTTCTAAGAACACTAAATAGAGTATAACGGTCCAATTTGATGCCGTTTGGAATTCTCAGTTCTTTGCGTAGACAAGTTTCCCTTGTTTCGTGCAATTTTGAACCTAACTTGGTCAACGTGTCCTAAAAGCAAAACTAGCAAGTTAAGACTTCTAAGAACACTAAATAGAGTATAACGTTCGAATTTGATGCCTTAGGAATGCTCAGTTCTATGCGTAGACAAGTTTTCCTCGTTTCGTGCAATTTTGAACTTAACTTAGTCTATTGGCTTCTTTACCTAACGAAACGTTGTTCCAAAAGCTAAACTAGCAAGTAAGACTTCTAAGAACACTAAATAGAGTATAAGGTCCAATTTGATGCCTTAGGAATGCTCAATTCTATGCAGTAGACAAGTTTTTCATCGTTTCGTGCAATTTTGAACTTAACTTGGTCTATTGGCTTCTTTACCTAACGAAACGTTGTCCAAAAGCTAAACTAGCAAGTTAAAGACTTCTAAGAACACTAAATAGAGTATAACGGTCCAATTTGATGCCTTAGGAATGCTCAATTCTATGCATAGACAAGTTTTTCACGTTTCGTGCAATTGTGAACTTAACTTGGTCTATTGGCTTCTTTCACTAACGAAACGTTGTCCAAAAAGCTAACAGAGCAAGTTAAGACTTCTAAGAACACTAAAATAGAGTATAAAACGGAGCCAATTTGATGGCCTTAGGAATGCTCAATTCTATGCATAGACAAGTTTTTCACGTTTCGTGCAATTTTGAACTACCTTGGTCTATTGGCTTCTTTACTAACGAAACGTTGTCCAAAAAGCTAAACTAGCAAGTTAAGACTTCTAAGAACACTAAATAGAGTATAACGGTCCAATTTGATGCCATAGGAATGCTCAAGTTCTATGCGTAGACAAGTTTTTCATCGTTTCGTGCAATTTTGAACTTAACTTGGTCTATTGGCTTCTTTACCTAACGAACGTTGTCCAAAAGCTAAACTAGCAAGTTAAAGACTTCGTAAGAACACTAAATAGAGTATAACGGTCAATTTGATGCCTTAGGAATGCTCAATTCTATGCGTAGACAAGTTTTTCATCGTTTTCGTGCAATTTTGAACTTAACTTGGTCTATTGGCTTCTTTACCTAACGAAACGTTGTCCAAAAGCTAAACTAGCAAGTTAAGACTTCTAAGAACACTAAATAGAGTATAACGTCCAATTTGATGCCTTAGGAATGCTCAAGTTCTATGCAGTAGACAAGTTTTTCATCGTTATCGTGCAATTTTGGAACTTAACTTGGTCTATTGGCTTCTTTACCTAACGAAACGTTGTCCAAAAGCTAAACTAGCAAGTTAAGAACTCTAAGAACACTAAATAGAGTATAACGGTCAATTTGATGCCTTAGGAATGCTCAGTTCTATGCGTAGGACAAGTTTTCCTCGTTTCGTGCAATTTTGAACTTAACTTGTCTATTGGCTTCTTACCTAACGAAACGTTGTCCAAAAGCTAAACTAGCAAGTTAAGACTTCTAAGAACACTAAATAGAGTATAACGGTTCCAATTTGATGCCTTAGGAATGCTCAATTCTTATGCTAGACAAGTTTCCTCGTTTCGTGCAATTTTGAACTTAACTTGGTCTATTGGCTTCTTACCTAACGAAACGTTGTCCAAAAGCTAAACTAGCAAGTTAAGACTTCTAAAGAACACTAAATAGAGTATAACGTCCAATTTGATGCCTTAGGAATGCTCAGTTCTATGCGTAGACAAGTTTTTCTCGTTTCGTGCAATTTTGAACTTAACTTGACTTGGTCTATTGGCTTCTTTACCTAACGAAACGTTGTCCAAAAGCTAACTAGCAAGTTAAGACTTCTAAGAACACTAAATAGAGTATAACGGTCCAATTTGATGCCTTAGGAATGCTCAAGTTCTATGCATAGACAAGTTTTTCCTCGTTTCGTGCAATTTTGAACTTAACTTGGTCTATTGGCTTCTTTACCTAACGAAACGTTGTCCAAAAGCTAAACTAGCAAGTCTAAGACTTCTAAGAACACTAAATAGAGTATAACGGTCCAATTTGATGCCTTAGGAATGCTCAATTCTATGCGTAGACAAGTTTTTCATCGTTTCGTGCAATTTTGAACTTAACTTGGTCTATTGGCTTCTTTACCTAACGAAACGTTGTCCAAAAGCTAAACTAGCAAGTTAAGACTTCTAAGAACACTAAATAGAGTATAACGGTCCAATTTGATGCTTAGGAATGCTTCAGTTCTATGCATAGACAAGTTTTTCCTCGTTTCGTGCAATTTTTGAACTTAACTTGGTCTATTGGCTTCTTTACCTAACGAAACGTTGTCCAAAAGCTAAACTAGCAAGTTAAGACTTCTAAGAACACTAAATAGAGTATACGGTCCAATTTGATGCCTTAGGAATGCTCAGTTCTATGCATAGACAAGTTTTCTCCGTTTCGTGCAATTGTGAACTTAACTTGGTCTATTGGCTTCTTACCTAACGAAACGTTGTCCAAAAGCATAACTAGCAAGTTAAGAGCTTCTAAGAACACTAAATAGAGTATAACGGTGCAATTTGAGGCCTTAGGAATGCTCAATTCTATGCGTAGACAAGTTTTTAACGCGTTTTCGTGCAATTTGAACTAACTTGGTCTATTGGCTTCTTTACCTAACGAAACTGTTGTCCAAAAGCTAAACTAGCAAGTTAAGACTCTAAGAACACTAAATAGAGTATAACGGATCAATTTGATGCCTTAGGAATGCTCAGTTCTATGCATAGACAAGTTTTTCTCGTTCGTGCAATTTTGAACTTAACTTGGTCTATTGGCTTCTTTACCTAACGAAACGTTGTCCAAAAGCTAAACTAGCAAGTTAAGACTTTCTAAGAAACACTAAATAGGAGTATAACTGGTCCAATTTTGATGCCTTAGGAATGCTCAATTCTATTGCATAGACCAGTTTTCTTCCGTTTCGTGCAATTTTGAACTTAACTTGGTCTATTGGCTTCTTTACTAACGAAACCGTTGTCCAAAAGCTAACTAGCAAGTTAAGACTTCTAAGAACACTAATAGAGTATAACGGTCCAATTTGATGCCTTAGGAATGCTTCAAGTTCCGATGCTAGTAGACAAAGTTTTTATCTCGTTTCGTGCAATTTTGAACTTAACTTGGTCTATTGGCTTCTTTACCTAACGAACGTTGTCCAAAAGCTAAACTAGCAAGTTAAGACTTCTAAGAACACTAAATAGAGTATAACGGTCCAATTTGATGCATTAGGAATGCTCAGTTCTATGCGTAGACAAGTTTTCCTCGTTTCGTGCAATTTTGAACTTAACTTGGTCTATTGGCTTCTTTACCTAACGAAACGTTGTCCAAAAGCTAAACTAGCAAGTTAAGACTTCTAAGAACACTAAATAGAGTATAACGGTCCAATTTGATGCCTTAGGAATGCTCAATTTCTATGCATAGACAAGTTTTTCATCGTTTCGTGCAATTTTGAACTTAACTTGGTCTATTGGCTTCTTACCTAACGAAACGTTGTCCCAAAAAGCTAAACTAGCAAGTTAAGACTTCTAAGAACACTAAATAGAGTATAACGGTCCAATTTGATGCCTTAGGAATGCTCAGTTCTATGCGTAGACAAGTTTTTCTCGTTTCGTGCAATTTTGAACTTAACTTGGTCTATTGGGACTTCTTTACCTAACGAAACGTTGTCCAAAGCTAAACTAGCAAGTTAAGACTTCTAAGAACACTAAATAGAGTATAACGGTCCAATTTGATGACCTTAGGAATGCTCAGTTCTATGCGTAGACAAGTTTTTCTCGTTTCGTGGCAATTTTGAACTTAACTTTGGTCTATTGGGCTTCTTCTACCTAACGAAACGTTGTCCAAACGCTTAACTAGCAAGTTCAAGACTTTGAAGAACACTAAATAGAGTATAAACGGTCCAATTTGATGCTCTTACGAATGCTCAGTTCTATGCGTACAAGGATTTTCATCTTTTCGGTGCAATTTTGAACTTAACTTGGTCTATGGGCTTCTTTACCTAATGAAACGTTGTCCAAAAGCTAAACTAGCAAGTTAAGACTGCTAAGAACACTAAATAGAGTATAACGGTCCAATTTGATGCCTTAGGAATGCTTCAATTCTATGCATAGACAAGTTTTTCACGTTTCGTGCAATTTTGAACTTAACTTGGTCTATTGGCTTCTTACCTTACGAAACATTGTCCAAAAGCTAAACTAGCAAGTTAATACTTCTAAGAACACTAAATAGAGTATAACGTTCGAATTTTGATGCCTTAGGAGATGCTCAGTTCTATGCATAGACAAGTTTTTTCCTCGTTTCGTGCAATTTTGAACTTATACTTGGTCTATTGGCTTCTTTACCTAACGAAAACGTTGTCCAAAAGCTAAACTAGCAGGTTAAGAACTTCTAAGAACACTAAATAGAGTATAACGTCCAATTTGATGCCTTAGGAATGCTCACGTCTATGCATAGACAAGTTTTCCTCTTTCGTGCAATTTTGAACTTAACTTCGTCTATTGGCTTCTTACCTAACGAAAACGTTGTCCAAAAGCTAA
Source organism: Tripterygium wilfordii (assembly GCF_013401445.1). NCBI lineage: Eukaryota > Viridiplantae > Streptophyta > Magnoliopsida > Celastrales > Celastraceae > Tripterygium > Tripterygium wilfordii. The sequence goes on from NW_024056158.1 coordinate 57,189, forward strand.
ACTAAGCAAGTTAAGACTTCTAAGAACACTAAATAGAGTATAACGGTCCAATTTGATGCCTTAGGAATGCTCAGTTCTATGCGTAGACAAGTTTTTCCTCGTTTCGTGCAATTTTGAACTTAACTTGGTCTATTGGCTTCTTTACCTAACGAAACGTTGTCCAAAAGCTAAACTAGCAAGTTAAGACTTCTAAGAACACTAAATAGAGTATACAACGGTCCAATTTGATGCCTTACGGAATGCTCAGTTCTATGCAGTAGACAAGTTTTTCTCGTTTCGTGCAATTTTGAACTTAACTTGGTCTATTGGCTTCTTTACCTACTAAAACGTTGTCCAAAAGCTAAACTAGAAAGTTAAGACTTCTAAGAACACTAAATAGAGTATAACGGTCCTAATTTGATGCCTTAGGAATGCTCAGTTCTATGCGTAGACAAGTTTTCCTCGTTTCGTGCTAATTTTGAACTTAACTTAGTCCTATTGCCTTTCTTTACCTAACGAAACGTTGTCCAAAAGCTAAACTAAGCAGAGTTAAGACTTCTAAAAACACTAGATAGAGTATAACGGTCCTATTTGATGCCTTAGGAATGCTCAATTCTATGCGTAGACAAGTTTTTCCTAGTTTCATGCAATTTTGAACTTAACTTGGCTCTATTGGCTTTCTTTACCTAACAAAACGTTGTCCAAAAGCTAAACTAGAAAGTTACGACTTCTAAGAACACTAAATAGAGTATAACGGACTAATTTGATGCCTTAGTAATGCTCAGTTCTATGCGTAGACAAGTTTTCCTCGTTTCGTGCAATTTTGATCTTAACTCTGGTCTATTGGCTATCTTTACCTAACGAAACGTTGTCCAAAAGCTAAACTAGCAAGTTAAGACTTCTAAGAACACTAAATAGATATATAACGGTATCCAATTTGGATGCCTTAGGAATGCTCAGTTCTATGTGTAGACAAGTTTTTCCTCGTTTCGTGCAATTTTGAACTTAACTTGGTCTATTGGCTTCTTTACCTAACGAAACGTTGTCCAAAAGCTAAACTAGCAAGTTAAGACTTCTAAGAAACACTAAATAGAGTATAATCGGTCCAATTTGATGCCTTAGGAATGCTCAAGTTCTATGCAGTAGACATAGTTTTTCCTCGTTTCGTGCCAATTTTGAACTTAACTTGGTCTATTGGCTTCTTTACCTAACGAAACGTTGTCCAAAAGCTAAACTAGCAAGTTAAGACTTCTAAGAACACTAAATAGAGTATAACGGTTCCAATTTGATGCCTTAGGAATGCTCAGTTCTAATGCTATAGACAAGTTTTTCATCGTTTCTGCAATTTTGAACTTAACTTGGTCTATTGGCTTCTTTACCTAACGAAAACGTTGTCCAAAGCTAAACTAGCAAGTTAAGACTTCTAAGAACACTAAATAGAGTATAACGGTCCAATTGATGCCTTAGGATTGCTCAATTCTATGCATAGACAAGTTTTTCACGTTTCGTGCAATTTTGAACTTAACTTGGTCTATTGGCTTCTTTACCTAACGAAACGTTGTCCAAAAGCTAAACTAGCAAGTTAAGACTTCTAAGAACACTAAATAGAGTATAACGGTCCAATTTGATGCCTTAGGAATGCTCCAATTCTATGCATAGACAAGTTTTTCTCGTTTCGTGCAATTTTGAACTTAACTTGGTCTATTGGCTTCTTTACCTAACGAAACGTTGTCCAAAAGCTAGAACTAGCAAGTTAAGACTTCTAAGAACACTAAATAGAGTATAACGGTCCAATTTGATGCCTTAGGAATGCTCAGTTCTATGCTGTAGACAAGTTTTTCCTCGTTTCGTGCAATTTTGAACTTAACTTGGTCTAATTGGCTTCTTACCTAACGAACGTTGTCCAAAAGCTAAACTAGCAAGTTAAGACTTCTAAGACACTAAATAGAGGTATAATCGGTCAATTTGATGCCTTAGGAATGCTCAGTTCTATGCATAGACAAGTTTTTCCTCGTTTCGTGCAATTTTGAACTTAACTTGGTCTATTGGCTTCTTTACCTACGAAACGTTGTCCAAAAGCTAAACTAGCAAGTTAAGACTTCTAAGAACACTAAATAGAGTATAACGTTCCAATTTGATGCCTTAGGAATGCTCAGTTCTATGCGTAGACAAGTTTTTTCTCGTTTCGTGCAATTTTGAACTTAACTTGGTCTATTGCTTCTTTCCCTAACGAAACGTTGTCCAAAAGCTAAACTAGCAAGTTAAGACTTCTAAGAACACTAAATAGAGTATAACGGTCCAATTTGATGCCTTAGGAATGCTCAATTCTATGCAGTAGACAAGTTTTTCACTCGTTTCGTGCAATTTTGAACTTAACTTGGTCTATTGGCTTCTTTACCTAACGAAACGTTGTCCAAAAGCTAACTAGCAAGTTAAGACTTCTAAGAACACTAAATAGAGTATAACGGTCCAATATTTGATGCCTTAGGAATGCTCAATTCTATGCATAGACAGTTTTCATCTTTTCGTGCAATTTTGAACTTAACTTGGTCTATTGGCTTCTTTACCTAACGAAACGTTGTCCCAAAAGCTAAACTAGCAAGTTAAGACTTCTAAGAACACTAAATAGAGTATAACGGTCCAATTTGATGCCTTAGGAATGCTCAATTCTATGCATAGACAAGTTTTTCATCGTTTCGTGCAATTTTGAACTTAACTTGGTCTATTGGCTTCTTTACCTAACGAAACGTTGTCCAAAAGCTAAACTAGCAAGTTAAGACTTCTAAGAACACTAAATAGAGTATAACGGTCAATTTGATGCCTTAGGAATGCTCAGTTCTATGCGTAGACAAGTTTTCTCGTTTCGTGCAATTTTTGAACTTAACTTGGTCTATTGGCTTCTTTACCTAACGAAACGTTGTCCAAAAAGCTAAACTAGCAGAGTTAAGACTTCTAAGACACTAAATAGAGTATAACGGGCCAATTTGATGCCTTAGGAATGCTCAGATTCTATGCATAGACAAGTTTTTCTCGTTTCGTGCAATTTTGAACTTAACTTGGTCTATTGGCTTCTTTACCTAACGAAACGTTGTCCAAAAGCTAACACTAGCAAGTTAAGACTTCTAAAGAACACTAAATAGAGTATAAACGTTCCAATTTGATGCCTTAGGAATGCTCAGTTCTATGCGTAGACAAGTTTTTCTCGTTTCGTGCAATTTTGAACTTAACTTGGTCTATTGCTTCTTTACCTAACGAAACGTTGTCCAAAAGCTAAACTAGCAAGTTAACGACTTCTAAGAACACTAATAGAGTATAACGTGCCAATTTGATGCCTTAGGAATGCTCAGTTCTATGCGTAGACAGTTTTTCATCGTTTCGTGCAATTTTGAACTTAACTTGGTCTATTGGCTTCTTTACCTAACTAAACGTTGTCCAAAAGCTAAACTAGAAAGTTAAGACTTCTAAGAACACTAAATAGAGTATAACGGTCCAATTTGATTGCCTTAGGAATGCTCAGTTCTATGCATAGACAAGTTTTCTCGTTTCGTGCAATTTTGAACTTAACTTGGTCTATTGGCCTTCTTTACCTAACGAAACGTTGTCCAAAAGCTAAACTAGCAAGTTAAGACTTCTAAGAACACTAAATAGAGTATAACGGTCCTAATTTGATGCCTTAGGAATGCTCAATTCTATGCATAGACAAGTTTTTCCTCGTTTCGTGCAATTTTGAACTTAACTTGGTCTATTGGCTTCTTTACCTAACGAAACGTTGTCCAAAAGCTAAACTAGCAAGTTAAGACTTCTAAGAACACTAAATAGAGTATAACGGTCCAATTTGATGCCTTAGGAATGCTCAAGTTCTATGCATAGACAAGTTTTTCCTCGTTTCGTGCAATTTTGAACTTAACTTGTTCTATGGGCTTCTTTACCTAACGAAACGTTGTCCAAAAGCTAAACAAGCAATTTAAGACTTCTAAAAACACTAAATAGAGTATAACGGTCCAATTTGATGCCTTAGGAATGCTCAGTTCTATGCGTAGACAAGTTTCCTCGTTTCGTGTCAATTTTGAACTTATCTGGTCTATTGGCTTCTTTACCTAACAAAACGTTGTCCAAAAGCTAAACTAGCAGGTTAAGACTTCTACGAACACTAAATACACTACAACGGCCCAATTTGATGCCTTACGAATGCTCAGTTCTATGCGTAGACAAGTTTTCCTCGTTTCGTGCAATTTTGAACTTAACTTGGTCTATTGGCTTCTTTACCTAACTAAAACGTTGTCCAAAAGCTAAACTAGAAAGTTAAGACTTCTAAGAACACTAAATAGAGTATAACGGTCCTAATTTGATGCCTTTGGAATGCTCAGTTCTATGCGTAGACAAGTTTTCTCCTCGTTTCGTGTAATTTTTGAACTTAACTTAGTCTATTGCCTTCTTGTACCTAACGAAACGTTGTCCAAAAGCTAAACTAGCGAGTTAAGACTTCTAAAAACACTAGATAGAGTATAACGGTCCTATTTGATGCCTTAGGAATGCCTCAATTCTATGCGTAGACAAGTTTTTCCTCGTTTCGTGCAATTTTGAACTTAACTTGGTCTATTGGCTTCTTTACCTAACGAAACGTTGTCCAAAGCTAAACTAGCAAGTTACGACTTCTAAGAACACTAAATAGAGTATAAACGGACTAATTTTGATGCCTTAGGAATGCTCAGTTCTATGCGTAGACAAGTTTTTCCTCGTTTCGTGCAATTTTGAACTTAACTCGGTCTATTGGCATCTTTGCCTAACGAAACTGTTGTCCAAAAGCTAAACTAGCCAGTTAAGACTTCTAAGAACACTAAATAGAATATAACGATCCAATTTGATGCCTTAGGAATGCATCAGTTCTATTGTGTAGACAAGTTTTCCTCGTTTCGTTGCAATTTTGAACTTAACTTGGTCTACTTGGCTTCTTTCACCTAACCGAAACGTTGTCCAAAAGCTAAGCTAGCAAGTTAAGACTGCTACGAACACTAACTAGAGTATAACGGTCCAATTTGATGACCTTAGGAATGCTCAGTTCTATGCAGTAGAAAGGTTTTTTCCTCTGTTTCGTGCAATTTTGAACTTAACTTAGTCTATTGGCTATCTTTACCTAACCGAAACGTTGTCCAAAAGCTAACACTAGCAAGTTTAAGACTTCTAAGAATCACTAAATAGAGTATAACGTCCAATTTGATGCCTTAGGAATGCTCAGCTTCTATGCGTAGACAAGTTTTTCATCGTTTCGTGCAATTTTGAACTTAACTTGGTCTATTGGCTTCTTTACCTAACGAAACGTTGTCCAAAAGCTAAACTAGCAAGTTAAGATTTCTAAGAACACTAAATTAGAGTATAACGGTCCAATTCGATGCCTTAGGAATGCTCAATTCTATGCATAGACAATGTTTTTCATCGTTTCGTGCAATTTTGAACTTAACTTGGTCTATTGGCTTCTTTACCTAACGAAACGTTGTCCGAAAGCTAAACTAGCAAGTTAAGACTTCTAACAACACTAAATAGAGTATAACGGTCCAATTTCATGCCTTACGAATGCCCAATTCTATGCATAGACATGTTTTTCACGTGACGTGCAATTCTGAACTTAACTTGGTCTATTGGCTTCTTTTACCTAAACGAAACGTTGTCCGAAAGCTAGACTAGCAAGTTACGACTTCTAAGAACAGTAAATAGTAGTATAACGGTCCAATTTGATGCCTTAGTAATGCTCAGTTCTATGTGTAGACAAGTTTTTCCTCGTATCGTGCAATTTTGAACTTAACTTCGGTCTATTGGCTTCTTTGCCTAACGAATGTTGTCCAAAAGCTAAACTAGCAAGTTAAGACTTCTAAGAACACTAAATAGAGTATAGCGGTCCAATTTGATGCCTTAGGAATTCTCAGTTCTATGAGTAGACAAGTTTCCCTTGTTTCGTGCAATTTTGAACCTAACTTGGTCTATTGGCTTTTTCACCTAACGAAACGTTGTCCAAAGCAAAAATACAAAGTTAAGACTTCTACAAAAACTAAATAGACTATAACGGTCCAATTTGATGCCTTAGGAATGCTCAGTTCTATGCGTAGACAAGTTTTCCTCGTTTCGTGCAATTTTGAACTTAACTTAGTATATTGGCTTCTTTACCTAACGAAACGTTGTCCAAAAGCTAAACTAGCAAGTTAAGACTTCTAAGAACACTAAAATAGAGTATAACGGTCTAATTTGATGCCTTAGGAATGCTCAGTTCTATGCGTAGACAAGTTTTCCTCGTTTTGTGTAATTTTGAACTTAACTTGGTCTATTGGCTTCTCTACCCAACGAAACGTTGTCCAAAAGCTTAACTAGCAAGTTAAAACTTTGAAGAACACTAAATACACTACAACGGTCCAATTTGATGCCTTACGATATGCCCAGTTCTATGCGTACACAGGATTTCATCTTTTGGTGCAATTTTGAACTTAACTTGGTCTATCGGCTTCTTTACCTAACGAAACGTTGTCCAAAAGCTAAACTAGCAAGTTAAGACTTCTACGAACACTAACTAGAGTATAACGGTCCAATTTGATGCCTTAGGAATGCTCAATTCTATGCATAGACAAGTTTTTCACGTTTCGTGCAATTTTGAACTTAACTTGGTCTATTGGCTTTCTTTACCTTACGAAACGTTGTCCAAAAGCTAAATTAGCAAGTTAAGACTTCTAAGAACACTAAATAGAGTATAACGGTCCAATTTGATGCCTTGGGAATGCTCAGTTCTATGCGTAGACAAGTTTTCCTCGTTTCGTGCAATTTTGAACTTATATTGGTCTATTGGCTTCTTTACCTAACAAAACGTTGTCCAAAAGCTAAACTAGCAGGTTAAGACTTCTACGAACACTAAATACACTACAACGGCCCAATTTGATGCCTTACGAATGCTCAGTTCTATGCCTAAACAAGTTTTCCTCTTTTCGTGCAATTTTGAACTTAACTTGGTCTATGGGCTTCTTTACCTAACGAAACGTTGTCCAAAAGCTAAACAAGCAATTTAAGACTTCTAAAAACACTAAATAGAGTATAACGGTCCAATTTGATGCCTTAGGAATGCTCAGTTCTATGCGTAGACAAGTTTTCCTCGTTTCGTGCAATTTTCAACTTATCTTGGTCTATTGGCTTCTTTACCTAACAAAACGTTGTCCAAAAGCTAAACTAGCAGGTTAAGACTTCTACGAACACTAACTAGAGTATAACGGTCCAATTTGATGCCTTAGGAATGCTCAGTTCTATGCGTAGACAAGTTTTCCTCGTTTCGTGCAATTTTGAACTTAACTTGGTCTATTGGCTTCTTTACCTAATAAAACGTTGTCCAAAAGCTAAACTAGTAAGTTAAGACTTCAAAGAACACTAAATAGAGTATAACGGTCTAATTTGATGCCTTAGTAATGCTCAGTTCTATGCGTAGACAAGTTTTCCTCGTTTCGTGCAATTTTGAACTTAACTCGGTCTATTGGCATCTTTGCCTAACGAAATGTTGTCCAAAAGCTAAACTAGCCAGTTAAGACTTCTAAGAACACTAAATAGAATATAACGATCCAATTTGATGCCTTTGGAATGCTCAGTTCTATGAGTAGACAAGTTTCCCTCGTTTCGTGCAATTTTGAACCTAACTTGGTCTATTGGCTTCTTCACCTAACGAAACTTTGTCCAAAAGCTAAGCTAGCAAGTTAAGACTGCTCACGAACACTAACTAGAGTATAACGGTCCAATTTGATGCCTTAGGAATGCTCAGTTCTATGCGTAGACAGGTTTTTCCTCGTTTCGTGCAATTTTGAACTTAACTTGGTATGTTGGCTTATTTACCTAACGAAACATTGTCCGAAAGCTAAACTAGCAAGTTAAGACTTCTAAGAACACTAAATAGACTATAATGGTCCCAATTCGATGCCTTAGGATTGCTCAATTCTATGCATAGCCATGTTTTCCACGTTTCGTGCAATTTTGAACTTAACATGGTCTATTGGCTTCTTTACCTAGCGAAACGTTGTCCGAAAGCTAAACTAGCAAGCTAAGACTTCTAACAACACTAAATAGAGTATAACGGTCCAATTTCATGCCTTACGAATGCCCACTTCTATGCATAGACATGTTTTTCACGTTACGTGCAATTCTGAACTTAACTTGGTCTATTGGCTTTTTTACCAAACGAAACGTTGTCGAAAGCTAGACTAGCAAGTTAAGACTTCTAAGAACACTAAATAGAGTATAACGGTCCAATTTGATGCCTTAGGAATGCTCAGTTCTATGCGTAGACAAGTTTTCCTCGTTCCGTGCAATTTTGAACTTAACTTGGTCTATGGGCTTCTTTACCTAACGAAACGTTGTCCAAAAGCTAAACAAGCAAGTTAAGACTTCTAAAAACACTAAATAGAGTATAACGGTCTAATTTGATGCCTTGGGAATGCTCAGTTCTATGCGTAGACAAGTTTTTCCTCGTTTCGTGCAATTTTGAACTTAACTTGGTCTATTGGCTTCTTTACCTAATAAAACGTTGTCCAAAAGCTAAACTAGAAAGTTAAGACTTCTAAGAACACTAAATAGAGTATAACGGTCTAATTTGATGCCTTTGGAATGCTCAGTTCTATGCGTAGACAAGTTTTCTTCGTTCCGTGTAATTTTGAACTTAACTTGGTCTATTGCCTTTTGTACCTAACGAAACGTTGTCCAAAACCTAAACTAGCGAGTTAAGACTTCTAAAAACACTAGATAGAGTATAACGGTCCAATTTGATGCCTTAGGAATGCTCAATTCTATGCGTAGACAAGTTTTCCTCGTTTCGTGCAATTTTGAACTTAACTTGGTCTATTGGCTTCTTTACCTAACAAACGTTGTCCAAAAGCTAAACTAGCAAGTTACGACTTCTAAGAACACTAAATAGAGTATAACGGTCGAATTTGATGCCTTAGTAATGCTCAGTTCTATGCGTAGATAAGTTTTCCTCGTTTCGTGCAATTTTGAACTTAACTTGGTATGTTGGCTTCTTTACCTAACGAAACTTTGTCCAAAAGCTAAGCTAGCAAGTTAAGACTTCTACGAACACTAACTAGAATATAACGGTCCAATTTGATGCCTTAGGAATGCTCAGTTCTATGCGTAGACAAGTTTTCCTCGTTTCGTGCAATTTTGAACTTAACTTAGTATATTGGCTTCTTTACCTAACGAAACGTTGTCCAAAAGCTAAACTAGCAAGTTAAGACATCTAAGAACACTAAATAGAGTATAACGGTCCAATTTGATGCCTTAGGAATGCTCAGTTCTATGCGTAGACAGGTTTTCATCGTTTCGTGCAATTTTGAACTTAACTTGGTATGTTGGCTTCTTTACCTAACGAAACGTTGTCCGAAAGCTAAACTAGCAAGTGAAGACTTCTAAGAACACTAAATAGACTATAACGGTCGAATTTGATGCCTTAGTCATGCTTAGTTCTATGCGTAGATAAGTTTTACTCGTTTCGTGCAATTTTGAACTTAACTCGGTCTATTGGCTTCTTTGCCTAACGAAATGTTGTCCAAAAGCTAAACTAGCCAGTTAAGACTTCTAAGAACACTAAATAGAATATAACGATCGAATTTGATGCCTTTGGAATGCTTAGTTCGATGCGTAGACAAGTTTCCCTCGTTTCGTGCAATTTTGAACCTAACTTGGTCTATTGGCTTCTTCACCTAACGAAACTTTGTCCAAAAGCTAAGCTAGCAAGTTAAGACTTCTACGAACACTAACTAGAGTATAACGGTCCAATTTGATGCCTTAGGAATGCTCAGTTCTATGCGTAGACAAGTTTTCCTCGTTTCGTGCAATTTTGAACTTAACTTAGTATATTGGCTTCTTTACCCAACGAAACGTTGTCCAAAGCTAAACTAGCAAGTTAAGACTTCTACGAACACTAACTAGAGTATAACGGTCCAATTTGATGCCTTAGGAATGCTCAATTCTATGCATAGACAAGTTTTTCACGTTTCGTGCAATTTTGAACTTAACTTGGTCCATTGGCTTCTTTACCTTACGAAACGTTGTCCAAAAGCTAAATTAGCAAGTTAAGACTTCTAAGAACACTAAATAGAGTATAACGGTCCAATTTGATGCCTTAGGAATGCTCAGTTCTATGCGTAGACAAGTTTTCCTCGTTTCGTGCAATTTTGAACTTATATTGGTCTATTGGCTTCTTTACCTAACAAAACGTTGTCCAAAAGCTAAACTAGCAGGTTAAGACTTCTACGAACACTAAATACACTACAACGGCCCAATTTGATGCCTTACGAATGCTCAGTTCTATGCCTAAACAAGTTTTCCTCTTTTCGTGCAATTTTGAACTTAACTTGGTCTATGGGCTTCTTTACCTAACGAAACGTTGTCCAAAAGCTAAACAAGCAATTTAAGACTTCTAAAAACACTAAATAGAGTATAACGGTCCAATTTGATGCCTTAGGAATGCTCAGTTCTATGCGTAGACAAGTTTTCCTCGTTTCGTGCAATTTTAACCTTATCTTGGTCTATTGGCTTCTTTACCTAACAAAACGTTGTCCAAAAGCTAAACTAGCAGGTTAAGACTTCTACGAACACTAAATACACTACAACGGCCCAATTTGATGCCTTACGAATGCTCAGTTCTATGCGTAGACAAGTTTTCCTCGTTTCGTGCAATTTTGAACTTAACTTGGTCTATTGGCTTCTTTACCTAATAAAACGTTGTCCAAAAGCTAAACTAGAAAGTTAAGACTTCTAAGAACACTAAATAGAGTATAACGGTCTAATTTGATGCCTTAGTAATGCTCAGTTCTATGCGTAGACAAGTTTTCCTCGTTTCGTGCAATTTTGAACTTAACTCGGTCTATTGGCATCTTTGCCTAACGAAATGTTGTCCAAAAGCTAAACTAGCCAGTTAAGACTTCTAAGAACACTAAATAGAATATAACGATCCAATTTGATGCCTTTGGAATGCTCAGTTCTATGAGTAGACAAGTTTCCCTCGTTTCGTGCAATTTTGAACCTAACTTGGTCTATTGGCTTCTTCACCTAACGAAACTTTGTCCAAAAGCTAAGCTAGCAAGTTAAGACTGCTACGAACACTAACTAGAGTATAACGGTCCAATTTGATGCCTTAGGAATGCTCAGTTCTATGCGTAGACAGGTTTTCCTCGTTTCGTGCAATTTTGAACTTAACTTAGTATATTGGCTTCTTTACCTAACCAAACGTTGTCCAAAAGCTAAACCAGCAAGTTAAGACTTCTAAGAATACTAAATAGAGTATAACGGTCCAATTTGATGCCTTAGGAATGCTCAGTTCTATGCGTAGACAGGTTTTCATCGTTTCGTGCAATTTTGAACTTAACTTGGTATGTTGGCTTATTTACCTAACGAAACATTGTCCGAAAGCTAAACTAGCAAGTTAAGACTTCTAAGAACACTAAATAGACTATAATGGTCCAATTCGATGCCTTAGGATTGCTCAATTCTATGCATAGCCATGTTTTCCACGTTTCGTGCAATTTTGAACTTAACTTGGTCTATTGGCTTCTTTACCTAGCGAAACGTTGTCCGAAAGCTAAACTAGCAAGCTAAGACTTCTAACAACACTAAATAGAGTATAACGGTCTAATTTCATGCCTTACGAATGCCCACTTCTATGCATAGACATGTTTTTCACGTTACGTGCAATTCTGAACTTAACTTGGTATATTGGCTTTTTTACCAAACGAAACGTTGTCCGAAAGCTAGACTAGCAAGTTAAGACTTCTAAGAACACTAAATAGAGTATAACGGTCCAATTTGATGCCTTAGGAATGCTCAGTTATATGCGTAGACAAGTTTTCCTCGTTTCGTGTAATTTTGAACTTAACTTGGTCTATTGGCTTCTTTATCTAACAAAACGATGTCCATAAGCTAAACTAGCAAGTTACGACTTCTCAGAACACTAAATAGAGTATAACGGTCCAATTTGATGCCTTAGTAATGCTCAGTTCTATGCGTAGACAAGTTTTCCTCGTTCCGTGCAATTTTGAACTTAACTTGGTCTATGGGCTTCTTTACCTAACGAAACGTTGTCCAAAAGCTAAACAAGCAAGTTAAGACTTCTAAAAACACTAAATAGAGTATAACGGTCTAATTTGATGCCTTTGGAATGCTCAGTTCTATGCGTAGACAAGTTTTCTTCGTTTCGTGTAATTTTGAACTTAACTTGGTCTATTGGCTTCTTTACCTAATAAAACGTTGTCCAAAAGCTAAACTAGAAAGTTAAGACTTCTAAGAACTCTAAATAGAGTATAACGGTCTAATTTGATGCCTTTGGAATGCTCAATTCTATGCGTACACAAGTTTTCTTCGTTTCGTGTAATTTTGAACTTAACTTGGTCTATTGCCTTTTGTACCTAACGAAACGTTGTCCAAAAGCTAAACTAGCGAGTTAAGACTTCTAAAAACACTAGATAGAGTATAACGGTCCAATTTGATGCCTTGGGAATGCTCAATTCTATGCGTAGACAAGTTTTCCTCGTTTCGTGCAATTTTGAACTTAACTTGGTCTATTGGCTTCTTTACCTAATAAAACGTTGTCCAAAAGCTAAACTAGAAAGTTAAGACTTCTAAGAACACTAAATAGAGTATAACGGTCTAATTTGATGCCTTTGGAATGCTCAGTTCTATGCGTAGACAAGTTTTCTTCGTTTCGTGTAATTTTGAACTTAACTTGGTCTATTGCCTTTTGTACCTAACGAAACGTTGTCCAAAAGCTAAACTAGCGAGTTAAGACTTCTAAAAACACTAGATAGAGTATAACGGTCCAATTTGATACCTTAAGAATGCTCAATTCTATGCGTAGACAAGTTTTCCTCGTTTCGTGCAATTTTAAACTTAACTTGGTCTATTGGCTTCTTTACCTAACAAAACGTTGTCCAAAAGCTAAACTAGCAAGTTACGACTTCTAAGAACACTAAATAGACTATAACGGTCGAATTTGATGCCTTAGTCATGCTTAGTTCTATGCGTAGATAAGTTTTACTCGTTTCGTGCAATTTTGAACTTAACTCGGTCTATTGGCTTCTTTGCGTAACGAAATGTTGTCCAAAAGCTAAACTAGCCAGTTAAGACTTCTAAGAACACTAAATAGAATATAACAATCGAATTTGATGCCTTTGGAATGCTTAGTTCGATGCGTAGACAAGTTTCCCTCGTTTCGTGCAATTTTGAACCTAACTTGGTCTATTGGCTTCTTCACCTAACGAAACTTTGTCCAAAAGCTAAGCTAGCAAGTTAAGACTTCTACGAACACTAACTAGAGGATAACGGTCCAATTTGATGCCTTAGGAATGCTCAGTTCTATGCGTAGACAAGTTTTCCTCGTTTCGTGCAATTTTGAACTTAACTTAGTATATTGGCTTCTTTACCTAACGAAACGTTGTCCAAAAGCTAAACCAGCAAGTTAAGACTTATAAGAAGACTAAATAGAGTATAACGGTCCAATTTGATGCCTTAGGAATGCTCAGTTCTATGCGTAGACAGGTTTTCATCGTTTCGTGCAATTTTGAACTTAACTTGGTATGTTGGCTTCTTTACCTAACGAAACGTTGTCCGAAAGCTAAACTAGCAAGTGAAGACTTCTAAGAACACTAAATAGACTATAATGGTCCAATTCGATGCCTTAGGATTGCTCAATTCTATGCATAGCCATGTTTTCCACGTTTCGGGCAATATTGAACTTAACTTGGTCTATTGGCATCTTTACCTAGCGAAACGTTGTCCAAAAGCTAAACTAGCAAGTTAAGACTTCTAACAACACTAAATAGAGTATAACGGTCCAATTTCACGCCTTACGAATGCTCAATTCTATGCATAGACATGTTTTTCACGTTACGTGCAATTTTGAACTTAACTTGGTCTATTGGCTTCTTTACCAAACGAAACGTTGTCCGAAAGCTAGACTAGCAAGTTAAGACTTCTAAGAACACTAAATAGAGTATAACAGTCCAATTTGATGCCTTAGGAATGCTCAGTTCTATGCGTAGACAAGTTTCCCTTGTTTCGTGTAATTTTCAACTTAACTTGGTCTATTGGCTTCTTTATCTAACAAAACGTTGTCCAGAAGCTAAACTAGCAAGTTACGACTTCTCAGAACACTAAATAGAGTATAATGGTCCAATTTGATGCCTTAGTAATGCTCAATTCTATGCGTAGACAAGTTTTCCTCGTTCTGTGCAATTTTTAACTTAACTTGGTCTATTGGCTTCTTTACCTAACAAAACGTTGTCCAAAAGCTAAACTAGCAAGTTAAGACTTCTAAGAGCATTAAATAGAGTATAACGGTCCAATTTGATGCCTTTGGAATGCTCAACTCTATGCGTAAACAAGTTTTCCTCGTTTCGTGCAATTTTGAACTTAACTTGGCTATTGGCTTCTTTACCTAACGAAACGTTGTCCAAAACCTAAACTAGCAAGTTAAGACTTCTAAGAACACTAAATAGAGTATAACGGTCCAATTTGATGCCTTAGGAATGCTCAGTTCTATGCGTAGACAAGTTTTCCTCGTTTCGTGTAATTTTGAACTTAACTTGGTCTATTGGCTTCTTTATCTAACAAAACGTTGTCCAGAAGCTAAACTAGCAAGTTACGACTTCTCAGAACACTAAATAGAGTATAACGGTCCAATTTGATGCCTTAGTAATGCTCAGTTCTATGCGTAGACAAGTTTTCCTCGTTCCATGCAATTCTGAACTTAACTTGGTCTATGGGCTTCTTTACCTAATGAAACGTTGTCCAAATGCAAAACAAGCAAGTTAAGACTTCTAAAAACACTAAATAGAGTATAACGGTCCAATTTGATGCCTTAGGAGAGCTCAGTTCTATGCGTAGACAAGTTTTCCTCGTTTCGTGCAATTTTGAACTTAACTTGGTCTATTGGCTTCTTTACCTAATAAAACGTTGTCCAAAAGCTAAACTAGAAAGTTAAGACTTCTAAGAACACTAAATAGAGTATAACGGTCTAATTTGATGCCTTTGGAATGCTCAGTTCTATGCGTAGACAAGTTTTCTTCGTTCCGTGTAATTTTGAACTTAACTTGGTCTATTGCCTTTTGTACCTAACGAAACGTTGTCCAAAACCTAAACTAGTGAGTTAAGACTTCTAAAAACACTAGATAGAGTATAACGGTCTAATTTGATGCCTTAGGAATGCTCAATTCTATGCGTAGACAAGTTTTCCTCGTTTCGTGCAATTTTGAACTTAACTTGGTCTATTGGCTTCTTTACCTAACAAAACGTTGTCCAAAAGCTAAACTAGCAAGTTACGACTTCTAAGAACACTAAATAGAGTATAACGGTCGAATTTGATGCCTTAGTAATGCTCAGTTCTATGCGTAGATAAGTTTTCCTCGTTTCGTGCAATTTTGAACTTAACTTGGTATGTTGGCTTCTTTACCTAACGAAACTTTGTCCAAAAGCTAAGCTAGCAAGTTAAGACTTCTACGAACACTAACTAGAATATAACGGTCCAATTTGATGCCTTAGGAATGCTCAGTTCTATGCGTAGACAAGTTTTCCTCGTTTCGTGCAATTTTGAACTTAACTTAGTATATTGGCTTCTTTACCTAACGAAACGTTGTCCAAAAGCTAAACTAGCAAGTTAAGACTTCTAAGAACACTAAATAGAGTATAACGGTCCAATTTGATGCCTTAGGAATGCTCAGTTCTATGCGTAGACAGGTTTTCATCGTTTCGTGCAATTTTGAACTTAACTTGGTATGTTGGCTTCTTTACCTAACGAAACGTTGTCCGAAAGCTAAACTAGCAAGTGAAGACTTCTAAGAACACTAAATAGACTATAATGGTCCAATTCGATGCCTTAGGATTGCTCAATTCTATGCATAGCCATGTTTTCCACGTTTCGTGTAATTTTGAACTAAACTTGGTCTATTGGCTTCTTTACCTAGCGAAACGTTGTCCAAAAGCTAAACTAGCAAGTTAAGACTTCTAACAACACTAAATAGAGTATAACGGTCCAATTTCATGCCTTACGAATGCTCAATTCTACGCATAGACATTTTTTTCACGTTACGTGCAATTTTAAACTTAACTTGGTCTATTGGCTTCTTTACCAAACGAAACGTTGTCCGAAAGCTAGACTAGCAAGTTAAGACTTCTAAGAACACTAAATAGAGTATAACAGTCCAATTTGATGCCTTAGGAATGCTCAGTTCTATGCGTAGACAAGTTTCCCTTGTTTCGTGTAATTTTCAACTTAACTTGGTCTATTGGCTTCTTTATCTAACAAAACGTTGTCCAGAAGCTAAACTAGCAAGTTACGACTTCTCAGAACACTAAATAGAGTATAACGGTCCAATTTGATGCCTTAGTAATGCTCAATTCTATTCGTAGAGAAGTTTTCCTCGTTCCGTGCAATTTTTAACTTAACTTGGTCTATTGGCTTCTTTACCTAACGAAACGTTGTCCAAAAGCTAAACTAGCAAGTTAAGACTTCTAAGAGCACTAAATAGAGTATAACGGTCCAATTTGATGCCTTTGGAATGCTCAACTCTATGCGTACACAAGTTTTACTCGTTTCGTGCAATTTTGAACTTAACTTGGCTATTGGCTTCTTTACCTAACGAAACGTTGTCCAAAACCTAAACTAGCAAGTTATGACTGCTAAGAACACTAAATAGAGTATAACGGTCCAATTGATGCCTTAGGAATGCTCAATTCTCTGCGTACACAAGTTTTTCTCGTTTCGTGCAATTTTGAACTTAACTTGGTCTAGTGGCTTCTTTACATTACGAAACGTTGTCCAAAAGCTAAACAAGCAAGTTAAGACTTCTCAGAACACTAAATAGAGTATAACGGTCCAATTTGATGCCTTAGTAATGCTCAATTCTATTCGTAGAGAAGTTTTCCTCGTTCCGTGCAATTTTTAACTTAACTTGGTCTATTGGCTTCTTTACCTAACGAAACGTTGTCCAAAAGCTAAACTAGCAAGTTAAGACTTCTAAGAGCACTAAATAGAGTATAACGGTCCAATTTGATGCCTTTGGAATGCTCAACTCTATGCGTACACAAGTTTTACTCGTTTCGTGCAATTTTGAACTTAACTTGGCTATTGGCTTCTTTACCTAACGAAACGTTGTCCAAAACCTAAACTAGCAAGTTAAGACTTCTAAGAACACTAAATAGAGTATAACCGTCCAATTTGATGCCTTAGGAATGCTCAGTTCTATGCGTAGACAAGTTTTTCTCGTTTCGTGCAATTTTGAACTTAACTTGGTCTATGGGCTTCTTTACCTGACGAAACGTTGCCCAAAAGCTAAACTAGCAAGTTAAAACTTCATAGAACACCAAATAGAGTATAACGGTCCAATTTGACGCCTTAGGAATGCTCAGTTCTATGCGTAGACAAGTTTTTCTCGTTTCGTGTAATTTTTAACTTAACTTGGTCCATTGGCTTCTTTACCTAAAGAAACGTTGTCCAAAAGCTAAACTAGCAAGTTATGACTGCTAAGAACACTAAATAGAGTATAACGGTCCAATTTGATGCCTTAGGAATGCTCAATTCTCTGCGTACACAAGTTTTTCTCGTTTCGTGCAATTTTGAACTTAACTTGGTCTAGTGGCTTCTTTACCTAACGAAACGTTGTCCAAAAGCTAAAAAAGCAAGTTAAGACTTCTCAGAACACTAAATAGAGTATAACGGTCCAATTTGATGCCTTAGGAATGCTTAGTTCTATTAATAGACAAGTTTTCCTCGTTTCGTGCAATTTTAAACTTAACTTGGTCTATTGGCTTATTTACCTAACGAAAGATTGTCCAAAGCTAAACTAGCAAGTTAAGACTTCTAAGAACACTAAATAGAGTATAACGGTCTAATTTGATGCCTTTGGAATGCTCAGTTCTATGCGTAGACAAGTTTTCCTCGTTTCGTGTAATTTTGAACTTAACTTGGTCTATTGGCTTTTTTACCTAACGAAACGTTGTCCAAAAGCTAAACTAGCAAGTTTAGACTTCTAAGAACACTAAATAGAGTATAACGGTCCAATTTGATGCCTTTGGAATGCTCAACTCTATGCGTACACAAGTTTTCCTCGTTTCGTGCAATTTTGAACTTAACTTGGCTATTGGCTTCTTTACCTAACGAAACGTTGTCCAAAACCTAAACTAGCAAGTTAAGACTTCTAAGAACGCTAAATAGAGTGTAATGGTCCAATTTGATGCCTTAGGAATGCTCAAATCTATGCGTAGACAAGTTTTACTCGTTTCGTGCAATTTTGAACTTAACTTGGTCTATGGGCTTCTTTACCTAACAAAACGTTGTCCAAAAGCTAAACTAGCAAGTTAATACTTCATAGAACACCAAATAGAGTATAACGGTCCAATTTGACGACTTAGGAATGCTCAGTTCTATGCGTAGACAAGTTTTTCTCGTTTCGTGCAATTTTTAACTTAACTTGGTCCATTGGCTTCTTTACCTAACGAAACGTTGTCCAAAAGCTAAACTAGCAAGTTACGACTGCTAAGAACACTAAATAGAGTATAACGGTCCAATTTGATGCCTTAGGAATGCTCAATTCTCTACGTACACAAGTTTTTCTCGTTTCGTGCAATTTTGAACTTAACTTGGTCTATTGGCTTCTTTACCTAACGAAACGTTGTCCAAAAGCTAAACAAGCAAGTTAAGACTTCTAAAAACACTAAATAGAGTATAACGGTCCAAATTGATGCCTTAGGAAAGCTTAGTTCTATTAATAGACAAGTTTTCCTCGTTTCGTGCAATTTTGAACTTAACTTGGTCTATTGGCTTATTTACCTAACGAAACATTGTCCAAAAGCTAAACTAGCAAGTTAAGACTTCTAAGAACACTAAATAGAGTATAACGGTCTAATTTGATGCCTTTAAAATGCTCAGTTCTATGCGTAGACAAGTTTTGCTCGTTTCGTGTAATTTTGAACTTAACTTGGTCTATTAGCTTTTTTACCTAACGAAACGTTGTCCAAAAGCTAAACTAGCAAGTTAAGACTTCAAAAAACACTAAATATAGTATAACGGTCCAATTTGATGCCTTAGGAATGCTCAGTTCTATGCGTAGACAAGTTTTCCTCGTTTCGTGCAATTTTGAACTTAACTTGGTCTATTGGCTTCTTTACCTAACAAAACGTTGTCCAAAAGCTAAACTAGCAAGTTACGACTTCTAAGAACACTAAATAGAGTATAACGGTCCAATTTGATGCCTTAGTAATGCTCAGTTCTATGCGTAGACAAGTTTTCCTCATATCGTGCAATTTTGAACTTAACTCGGTCTATTGGCTTCTTTG
Source organism: Tripterygium wilfordii (assembly GCF_013401445.1). NCBI lineage: Eukaryota > Viridiplantae > Streptophyta > Magnoliopsida > Celastrales > Celastraceae > Tripterygium > Tripterygium wilfordii. The sequence continues at coordinate 76,506 of NW_024056158.1, forward strand.
CCTAACGAAATGTTGTCCAAAAGCTAAACTAGCAAGTTAAGACTTTTAAGAACACTAAATAGAGTATAACGGTCCAATTTGATGCCTTTGGAATGCTCAGTTCTATGCGTAGACAAGTTTCCCTCGTTTCGTGCAATTTTGAACCTAACTTGGTCTATTGGCTTCTTCACCTAACGAAACGTTGTCCAAAAGCTAAACTAGCAGGTTAAGACTTCTACAAACACTAAATAGAGTGTAACGGTCCAATTTGATGCCCCTAGGAATGCTCAGTTCTATGCGTAGAACAAGTTTTCCTCGTTTCATGCAATTTTGAACTTAACTTAGTATATTGGCTTCTTTACCTAACGAAACGTTGTCCAAAGCTAAACTAGAAAGTTAAGACTTCTAAGAACACTAAAAAGAGTATAACGGTCCAATTTGACGCCTTAGGAATGCTCAATTCTATGCGTAGACAAGTTTTTCCTCGTTTCGTGTAATTTTGAACTTAATTTGGTCTATTGGCTTCTCTACCCAACGAAATGTTCCCCCAAAAGCTTAACTAGAAAGTTAAAACTTTGAAGAACACTAAATACACTACAACGGTCGAATTTGATGCCTTACGAATGCTGAGTTCTATGCGTACACAAGTTTTCCTCTTTTCGTGCAATTTTGAACTTAACTTGGTCTATGGGCTTCTTTACCTAACGAAACGTTGTCCAAAAGCTAAACTAGCAAGTTACGACGTCTAAGAACACTAAATAGAGTATAACGTTCCAATTTGATGCCGTAGTAATGCTCAGTTCTATGCGTAGACAAGTTTCCTCGTTTCGTGCAATTTTGAACTTAACTCAGTCTATTGGATTCTTTGCCTAACGAAATTTGTCCAAAAGCTAAACTAGCAAGTTAAGACTTCTAAAAACACTAAATAGAGTATAACGGTCGAATTTGATGCCTTTGGAATGCTCAGTTCTATGCGTAGACAAGTTTCCCTCGTTTCGTGCAATTTTGAACCTAACTTGGTCTATTGGCTTATTCACCTAACGAAACGTTGTCCAAAAGCTAAACTAGCAAGTTAAGACTTCTAAGAACACTAATTAGAGTATAACGGTCCAATTTGATGCCTTAGGAATGCTCAGTTCTATGCGTAGACAAGTTTTCCTCGTTTCGTGCAATTTTGAACTTAACTTGGTCTATTGGCTTCTCTACCCAATGAAACGTTGTCCAAAAGCTGAACTAGCAAGTTAAAACTTTGAAGAACACTAAATACACTCCAACGGTCCAATTTGATGCCTTAAAAATGCTCAGTTCTATGCGTATACAAGTTTTACTCTTTTCGTGCAATTTTGAACTTAACTTGATCTATGGGCTTCTTTGCCTAACGAAACGTTGTCCAAAAGCTAAAATAGCAAGTTAAGACTTCTAAGAACACTAAATAGAGTATAACGGTCCAATTTGGATGCCTTAGAATGCTCAGTTCTATGCGTAGACAAGTTTTGCTCTTTTCGTGCCATTTTGAACTTAACTTGGTCTATTGGCCCTCTTTACCTAACGAAACATTGTCCAAAGCTAAACTAGCAAGTTAAGACTTCTAAGAACACTAAATATAGTATAACGGTCCAATTTGACGCCTTAGGAATGCTCAGTTCTATGCGTAGACAAGTTTTCATCGTTTCATGCAATTTTGAACTTAACTTGGTCTGTTGGCTTCTTTACCTAACGAAACGTTGTCCAAAAGCTAAACTAGCAAGTTAGGACTTCTAAGCACACTAAATAGAGTATAACGGTCCAATTTTATGCCTTACGAATGCTCAATTCTATGCATAGACAAGTTTTTCACGGTTCATGCAATTTTGAACTTAACTTGGTCTGTATGCTTCTCTACCTAACGAAACGTTGTCCGAAAGCTAAACTAGCAAGTTAAGATATCTAAGAGAACTAAACAAAGTATAACGGTCCAATTTGATGCCTTAGGAATGCTCAATTCTATGCATAGAAAAGTTTTTCACGTTTCGTGCAATTTTGAATTTAACTTGGTCTATTGGCTTCTTTACGTCATGAAACGTTGTCCAAAAGCTAAAGTAGCAAGTTAAAACTTCGAAGAACACTAAATAGAGTATAACGGTCGAATTTGATGTCTTAGGAATGCTCAGTTCTATGCGTAGACAAGTTTTCCTCGCTTCGTGCAATTTCGGACTTAACTTGGCCTATGAGCCTTATTTACCCTAAAGAAACGTTGTCCAAAAGCTTAACTAGCAAGTTACGACTTCTAAGAACACTAAATAGAGTATAACGGTCCAATTTGATGGCTTAGGAATGCTCAATTCTCTGCATAGAAAAGTTTTTCACGTTTCGTGCAATTTGAATTTAACTTGGTCTATTGGCTTCTTTAACCTAATGAAACGGTGTGCAAAAGCTAAAGTAGCAAGTTCAACTTCTAAGAACACTAAATAGAGTATAACGGTCCAATTTTACGCCTTAGGAATGCTCAATTCTATGCATAGACAAGTTTTTTGAGTTTCGTGCAATTTTGAACTTAACTTGGTCTATGGGCTTCTTTACCTAACGAAACGTTGTCCAAAAGCTAAACTAGCAAGTTAAAACTTCGTAGAACACTAAATAGAGTATAACGGTTCCCAATTTGATGCCTTAGGAATACTCAGTTCTATGCGTAGACAAGTTTTTCCTCGTTTCGTGTAATTTTGAACTTAACTTGGTCTATTGGCTTCTTTACCTAACGAAACGTTGTCCAAAAGCTAAACTAGCAAGTTACGACTTCTAAGAATACTAAATAGAGTATAACAGTCCAATTTGAAGCCTTAGGAATGCTCAGTTCTATGCGTAGACAAGTTTTCATCGTTTCATGCAATTTTGAATTTAACTTGGTCTATTGGCTTCTTTACCTCATGAAACGTTGTCCAAAAGCTAAAGTAGCAAGTTAAAACTTCGAAGAACACTAAATAGAGTATAACGGTCAATTTTGGTGCCTTAGGAATGCTCAGTTCTATGCGTAGACAAGTTTTCCTCATGTCGTGCAATTTTGAACTTAACTTGGTCTATTGGCTTCTTTACCTAACGAAACGTTGTCCAAAAGCTAAACAAGCAAGTTAAGACCCCTAAGAACACTAAATAGAGTATAACGGTCCAATTTGATGCCTGAGGAATGCTCAGTCCTATGCGTAGACAAGTTTTCCTCGTTTCGTGCAATTTTAAACTTAACTTAGTATATTGGCTTCTTTACCTAACGAAACGTTGTCCAAAAGCTAAACTAGCAAGTTAAGACTTCTAAGAACACTAAATAGAGTATAACGGTCCAATTTGATGCCTTAGGAATGCTCAGTTCTATGCGTAGACAAGTTTTCTCGTTTCGTGCAATTTTGAACTTAACTTGGTCTATTGGCTTCTCTACCCAACGAAACGTTGTCCAAAAGCTTAACTAGCAAGTTAAAACTTTGAAGAACACTAAATACACTACAACGGTCCAATTTGATGCCTTACAAATGCTCAGTTCTATGCGTATACAAGTTTTCCTCTTTTCGTGCAATTTTGAACTTAACTTGGTCTATGGGCTTCTTTACCTAACGAAACGTTGTCCAAAAGCGAAACTAGCAAGTTAAGAGTTCTAAGAACACTAAAAAGAGTATAACGGTCCAATTTGATTCCTTAGGAATGCTCAGTTCTATGCGTAGACAAGTTTTGCTCGTTTCGTGCCATTTTGAACTTAACTTGGTCTATTGGCCTCTTTACCTAACGAAACATTGTCCAAAAGCTAAACTAGCAAGTTAAGACTTCTAAGAACACTAAATAGAGTATAAGGGTCCAATTTGACGCCTTAGGAATGCTCAATTCTATGCGTAGACAAGTTTTCATCGTTTCGTGCAATTTTGAACTTAACTTGGTCTGTTGGCTTCTTTACCTAACGAAACATTGTCCAAAAGCTAAACTAGCAAGTTAGGACTTCTAAGCACACTAAATAGAGTATAACGGTCCAATTTGATGCCTTAGGAATGCTCAATTCTAAGCATAGACAAGTTTTTCACGGTTCATGCAATTTTGAACTTACGGTTCATGCAATTTTGAACTTAACTTGGTCTGTTGGCTTTTCTACCTAACGAAACGTTGTCCGAAAGCTAAACTAGCAAGTTAAGATTTCTAAGAGAACTAAATAGAGTATAACGGTCCAATTTGATTCCTTAGGAATGCTCAATTCTATGCATAGAAAAGTTTTTCACGTTTCGTGCAATTTTGAATTTAACTTGGTCTATTGGCTTCTTTACTCCATGAAACGTTGTCCAAAAGCTAAAGTATCAAGTTAAAACTTCGAAGAACACTAAATAGAGTATAACGGTCGAATTTGATGTCTTAGGAATGCTCAGTTCTATGCGTAGACAAGTTTTCCTCGTTTCGTGCAATTTCGGACTTAACTTGGCCTATGAGCTTCTTTACCTAACTAAACGTTGTCCCAAAAGCTTAACTAGCAAGTTACGACTTCTAAGAACACTAAATAGAGTATAACGGTCCAATTTGATGGCTTAGGAATGCTCAATTCTCTGCATAGAAAAGTTTTTCACGTTTCGTGCAATTTTGAATTTAACTTGGTCTATTGGCCTTCTTTACCTAATGAAACGGTGTGCAAAAGCTAAAGTAGCAAGTTCAAACTTCTAAGAACACTAAATAGAGTATAACGGTCCAATTTTACGCCTTAGGAATGCTCAATTCTATGCATAGACAAGTTTTTCGAGTTTCGTGCAATTTTGAACTTAACTTGGTCTATGGGCTTCTTTCCCTAACGAAACGTTGTCCAAAAGCTAACTAGCAAGTTAAAACTTCGTAGAACACTAAATAGAGTATAACGGTCCAATTTGATGCCTTAGGAATACTCAGTTCTATGCGTAGACAAGTTTTCCTCGTTTCGTGAATTTTGAACTTAACTTGGTCTATTGGCTTCTTTACCTAACGAAACGTTGTCCAAAAGCTAAACTAGCAAGTTAAGACTTCTAAGAACACTAAATAGAGTATAACGGTCCAATTAATGCCTTAGGAATGCTCAATTCTACGCATAGAAAAGTTTTTCACGTTTCGTGTAATTTCGAATTTAACTTGGTCAATTGGCTTCTTTACCTAATGAAACGTTGTCCAAAAGCTAAACTAGCGAGTTAAAACTTTGTAGAACACTAAATAGAGTATAACGGTCCGATTTGATGCCTTAGGAATGCTCAGTTCTACGCGTAGACAAGTTTTCCTCGTTTTCGTGTAATTTTGAACTTAACTTGGTCTATTGGCTTCTTTACCTAACGAAACAGTATCCAAAAGCTAAACTAGCAAGTGAAGACTTCTAAGAACACTAAATAGAGTATAACGGTCATATTTGATGCCTTAGGAATGCTTAGTTCTATGCGTAGATAAGTTTTCATCGTTTCGTGCAATTTTGAACTTAACTTGGTATGTTGGCTTCTTTACCTAACGAAACATTGTCTGAAAGCTAAACTAGCAAGTGAAGACTTCTAAAAACACTAAATAGAGTATAACGGTCCAATTCGATGCCTTAGGAATGCTCAATTCTATGCATAGCGAAGTTTTAACACGTTTCGTGCAATTTTGAACTTAACTTGGTCTATTGGCTTCTTTACCTAGCGAAACGTTGTCCAAAAACAAAACTAGGAAGTTAAGACTTCAAACAACACTAAATAGAGTATAACGGTCCAATTTCATGCCTTACGAATGCTCAATTCTATGCATAGACATGTTTTTCACGTTCTGTGCAATTTTGAACTTACCTTGGTCTATTGGCTTCTTTACCTAACGAAACGTTGTCGGAAAGCTAGACTAGCAAGTTAAGACTTCTAAGAACACTAAATAGAGTTTAACGGTCCAATTTGATGCCTTAGGAATGCTTAGTTCTATGCGTACACAAGTTTTCCTCTTTTTCGTGCAATTTTGAACTTAACTTGGTCTATGGGCTTCTTTACCTAACGAAACGTTGTCCAAAAGCTAAACAAGAAAGTTAATACTTCTAAAAACACTAAATCGAGTATAACTGTCCAATTTGATGCCTTAGGAATGCTCAGTTCTATGCGTAGACAAGTTTTCCTCGTTTCGTGCAATTTTGAACTTAACTTGGTCTATTGGCTTCTTTACCTAACAAAACGTTGTCCAAAAGCTAAACTAGCAGGTTAAGACTTCTAAGAACACTAAGTACACTACAACGGTCCAATTTGATGCCTTACGGAATGCTCCAGTTCTATGCGTTACAAGTTTTCCTCGTTTTCGTGCAATTTTGAACTTAACTTGGTCTATGTGGCTTCTTTACCTAACGAAACGTTGTCCAAAAGCTAAACAGCAAGTTAAGACTTCTAAAAACACTAAATAGAGTATAACGGTCCAATTTGATGCCTTAGGAATGCTCAGTTCTATGCATAGACAAGTTTTCCTCGTTTCGTGCAATTTTGAACTTTAACTTGGTCTATTGGCTTCTTTACCTAATAAAACGTTGTCCAAAAGCTAAAGCTAGCAAGTTAAGACTTCTAAGAACACTAAATAGAGTATAACGGTCTAATTTGATGCCTTAGAATGACTCAGTTATATGCGTAGACAGGTTTTTCCTGTTTCGTGCAATTTTGAACTTAACTTGGTCTATTGGCTTCTTTACCTAACAAACATTGTCCAAACGCTAAACTAGCAAGTTACGACTTCTAAGAACACTAAATAGAGTATAACGGTCCAATTTGATGTGTTAGTAATGCTCAGTTCTATGCGTAGACAAGTTCCTCGATTCGTGTAATTTGAACTTAACTCGGTCTATTGGCTTCTTTGCCTAACAAAATTTTGTTCAAAGCTAAACTAGCAAGTTTAAGACTTCTAAGAACACTAATAGAGTATAACGGTCCAATTTGATGCCTTTGGAATGCTCAGTTCTATGCGTTAGACAAGTTCCCTCGTTTCGTGCAATTTTGAACCCTAACTTTGTCTATTGGCTTCTTCACCTAACGAAACGTTGTCCAAAAGCTAAACTAGCAAGTTAAGACTTCTACGAACACTAAATAGAGTATAACGGCCTAGGAATGCTCAGTCCTATGCGTAGATAAGTTTTCCTCGTTTCGTGCAATTTTTGAACTTAACTTAGTATATTGGCTTCTTTACCTAACGAAACGTTGTCGAAAAGCTAAACTACCAAGTTAATACTTCTAAGAACACTAAATAGAGTATAACCGGTCTCAATTTTGATGCCTTAGGAATGCTCAGTTCTATGCGTAGACAAGTTTTTCCTCGTTTCGTGCAATTTTGACCTTAACTTGGTCTATTGGCTTCTTTACCTAACGAAACCGTTGTCCAAAAGCTAAACTAGCAAGTTAAGACTTCTAAGAACACTAAATAGAGTATAACGGTCCAATTTGATGCCTTAGGAATGCTCAATTCTATGCGTAGACAAGTTTTTCATCGTTTCGTGCAATTTTGAACTTAACTTGGTCTATTCGCTTCTTATCCTAACGAAACGTTGTCCAAAAGCTAAACTAGCAAGTTAAGGACTTCTAAGAACACTAAATAGAGTATAACGGTCCAATTTGATGCCTTAGGAATGCTCAATTCTATGCATAGGACAAGTTTTTCACATGTTTCGTGCAATTTTGAACTTAACTTGGTCTATTGGCTTTCTTTACCTTAACGAAACGTTGTCCAAAAGCTAAACTAGCAAGTTAAGATTTCTAAGAGAACTGAATAGAGTATAACGGTCCAATTTGATGCCTTACGAATGCTAAATTCTATGCATAGAAAAGTTTTCACGGTTCGTGCAATTTTGAATTTAACTTGGTCTATTGGCTTCTTTACCTCATGAAACGTTGTCCAAAAGCTAAGGTAGCAAGTTAAAACTTCGAAGAACACTAAATAGAGTATAACGGTCGAATTTGATGCCTTAGTATGCTCAGTTCTATGCGTAGACAAGTTTTCCTCGTTTCGTGCATTTTGGACTTAAGTTGGTCTATGAGCTTCTTTACCTAACGAAACGTTGTCCAAAAGCTAAACTAGCAAGTTACGACTTCTAAGATCACTAAATAGAGTATAACGGTCCAATTTGATGGCTTAGGAATGCTCAATTCTCTGCATAGAAAAGTTTTTCCGTTTCGTACAGTTTTGAATTTAACTTGGTCTATTGGCTTCTTTACCTAATGAAATGGTGTGCAAAAGCTAAAGTAGCAAGTTAACACTTCTAAGAACACTAAATAGAGTATAACGGTCCAGTTTTATGCCTTAGGAATGCTCAATTCTATGCATAGACAAGTTTTTCGAGTTTCGTGCAATTTTAAACTTAAGTTGGTCTATGGCTTCTTTACCTAACGAAACGTTGTCCAAAAGCTAAAAGCAAGTTAAAACTTCATAGAACACTAAATAGAGTATAACGGTCCAATTTGATGCCTTAGGAATACTCAGTTCTATGCGTAGACAAGTTTTCCTCGTTTCGTGCAATTTTTTAGCTTAACTTGGTCTATTGGCTTCTTTACCTAACGAAACGTTGTCCAAAAGCTAAACAAGCAAGTTAAGACTTCTAAGAACACTAAATAGAGTATAACGGTCCAATTTGATGCCTTAGGAATGCTCAGTTCTATTAATAGACAAGTTTTCCTCGTTTAGTGCAATTTTGAACTTAACTTGGTCTATTGGCTTCTTTACCTAACGAAACGTTGTCCAAAAGCTAAACTAGCAAGTTAAGACTCTAAGAACACTAAATAGAGTATAACGGTCCAATTTTATGCCTTAGGAATGCTCAGTTCTATGCGTAGACAAGTTTTCCTCGTTTCGTGCTACTTTTAACTTAACTTGGTCTATTGGCTTCTTTACCTAACGAAGCGTTGTCCAAAAGCTAAACTAGCAAGTTGCGACTTCTATGAACACTAAATAGAGTATAAAGGTCAATTTGATGCCTTAGGAATGCTCAAGTTCTATGCGATAGACAAGTTTTTCACGTTTCGTGCAATTTTGAACATTAACTTGGTCTATTGGCTTCTTTACCTAACGAAACGTTTGTCCAAAAGCTAAACTAGCAAGTTAAGACTTCTAAGAACACTAAATAGAGTATAACAGTCCCAATTTGATGCCTTTAGGAATGCTCAATTCTATGCATAGACAAGTTTTTCACGTTTCGTGCAATTTTGAACTTAACTTGGTCTATGGGCTTCTTTACCTAATCGAAAACATTGTCCAAAAGCTAAACTAGCAAGTAAGACTTCGAAAACACTAAATAGAGTATAACGGTCCAATTTGATGCCTTAGGAATGCTCAATTCTAGTGCATAGACAAGTTTTTCACGTTTCGTTGCAATTTCTGAACTTAACTTGGTCTATTGGCTTTCTTTACCTAACGAAACGTTGTCCAAAAGCTTAAACTAGCAAAGTTACAGACTTCTAAGAGCACTAAATAGAGTATAACGGTCCAATTTGATGCCTTAGGAATGCTCAATTCTATGCATAGACAAGTTTTTCACGTTTCGTGCAATTTGAACTTAACTTGGTCTATTGGCTTCTTTACCTAACGAAACGTTGTCCAAAAGCTAAACTAGCAAGTTAAGACTTTCTAAGAACACTAAATAGAGTATAACAGGTCACAATTTGATGCTTTAGGAATGCTCAATTCTATGCATAGACAAGTTTTTTCCGTTTCGTTGCAATTTTGAACTTAAACTTGGTCTACTTGGCTTCTTTACCTAACGAAACAGTTGTCCAAAAGCTAAACTAGCAAGTTAAGACTTCTAAAGAACACTAAATAGAGTATAACGGTCCAATTTGATGCCTTAGGAATGCTCAGTTCTATGCGATAGACAAGTTTTTCATCGTTTCGTGCAATTTTGAACTTAACTTGGTCTATTGGCTTCTTTACCTAACGAAACGTTGTCCAAAAGCTAAACTAGCAAGTTAAGACTTCTAAGAACACTAAATAGAGTATAAGGTCCAATTTGATGCCTTAGGAATGCTCAATTCTATGCCATAGACAAGTTTTTTCATCGGTTTTCGTGCAATTTTGAACTTAACTTGGTCTATTGGCTTCTTTACCTAACGAAACGTTGTCCAAAAGCTAAACTAGCAAGTTAAGACTTCTAAGAACACTAAATAGAGTATAACTGTCCAATTTGATGCCTTAGGAATGCTCAATTCTATGCATAGACAAGTTTTTCACGTTTCGTGCAATTTTGAACTTAACTTGGTCTATTGGCTTCTTTACCTAACGAAACGTTGTCCAAAAGCTAAACTAGCAAGTTAAGACCTTCTAAGAACACTAAATAGAGTATAACGTGTCCAATTTGATGCCTTTAGGAATGCTCATTCTATGCGCATAGACAAGTTTTTCCTCGTTTCGTGCAATTTTTGAACATTAACTTGGTCTATTGGCTTCTTTACCTAACGAAACGTTGTCCAAAAGCTAAACTAGCAAGTTAAGACTTCTAAGAACACTAAATAGAGTATAACGGTCCAATTTGATGCCTTAGGAATGCTCAAGTTCTATGCATAGACAAGTTTTTCAGCGTTTCGTGCAATTTTGAACTTAACTTGGTCTATTGGCTTCTTTACCTAACGAAACGTTGTCCAAAAGCTAACTAGCAAGTTAAGACTTCTAAGAACACTAAATAGAGTATAACGGTCCAATTTGATGCCTTAGGAATGCTCATTCTATGCAGTAGACAAGTTTTTCCTCGTTTCGTGCAATTTTGAACTTAACTTGTCTATTGGCTTCTTTACCTAACGAAACGTTGTCCAAAGCTAAACTAGCAAGTTAAGACTTCTAAGAACACTAAATAGAGTATAACGGTTCCAATTTGATGCCTTAGGAATGCTCAATTCTATGCAGTAGACAAGTTTTTTCATCGTTTCGTGCAATTTTGAACTTAACTTGGTCTATTGGCTTCTTTACCTAACGAAACATTGTCCAAAAGCTAAACTAGCAAGTTAAGAACTTCTAAGAACAACTAATAGAGTATAAACGGTCCAATTTGATGCTTAGGAATGCTCAATTCTATGCAGTAGACAAGTTTTTCATCGTTTCGTGCAATTTTGAACTTAACTTGGTCTAGTTGGCTTCTTTACCTAACGAAACGTTGTCCAAAAGCTAAACTAAGCAAGTTAAGACTTCTAAGAACACTAAATAGAGTATAACGGTCCAATTTGATGCCTTAGGAATGCTCAATTCTATGCATAGACAAGTTTTTTCACGGTTCTTCGTGCAATTTTGAACTTAACTTGGTCTATTGGCTTCTTTACCTAACGAAACGTTGTCCAAAAGCTAAACTAGCAAGTTAAGACTTCTAAGAACACTAAATAGAGTATAATGGTCCAATTTGATGCCTTAGGAATGCTCAATTTCTATGCATAGACAAGTTTTTCCTCGTTTCGTGCCAATTTTGGAACTTAACTTGGTCTATTGGCTTCTTTACCTAACGAAACGTTGTCCAAAAGCTAAACTAGCAAGTTAAGACTTCTAAGAACACTAAATAGAGTATAAACGGTCAATTTGATGCCTTAGGAATGCTCAATTCTATGCGATAGACAAGTTTTTCATCGTTTCGTTGCAATTTTTGAACTTAACTTGGTCTATTGGCTTCTTTACCTAACGAAACGTTGTCCAAAAGCTAAACTAAGCAAGTTAAGACTCCTAAGAACACTAAATAGAGTATAACGGTCCAATTTGATGCCTTAGGAATGCTCATTCTATGCATAGAAAGTTTCTTTCCCGTTTCGTGCAATTTTTGAACTTAACTTGGTCTATTGGCTTCTTTACCCTAACGAAACGTTGTCCAAAAGCTAAACTAGCAAGTTAAGACTTCTAAGAACACTACATAGAGTATAAACGGTCCAATTTGATGCCTTAGGAATGCTCCAATTCTATGCATAGACAAGTTTTTCAGGTTCGTGTAATTTTGAACTTAACTTGGTCTATTGGCTTCTTTACCTAACGAAACTTTGTCCAAAAGCTAAACTAGCAAGTTAAGACTTCTAAGAACACTAAATAGAGTATAACGGTCCAATTTGATGCCTTAGGAATGCTCAATTCTATGCATAGACAAGTTTTTTCATCGTTTCGTGCAATTTTGAACTTACTTGGTCTATTGGCTTCTTTACCTAACGAAACGTTGTCCAAAAGCTAAACTAGCAAGTTAAGACTTCTAAGAACACTAAAATAGAGTATAACGGTCCAATTGATGCCTTAGGAATGCTCAGTTCTATGCGTAGACAAGTTTTTCATCGTTTCGTTGCAATTTTGAACTTAACTGGTCTATTGGCTTCTTTACCTAACGAAATCGTTGTCCCAAAAGCTAAACTAGCAAGTTAAGACTTCTAGAACACTAAATAGAGTATAACGGTCCAATTTGATGCCTTAGTAATGCTCAGTTCTATGCGTAGACAAGTTTCTCGTTCGTGCAATTTTGAACTTAACTTGGTCTATTGGCTTTTTACCTAACGAAACGTTGTCCAAAGCTAACTAGCAAGTTAAACTTTGAAAAACACTAAATAGAGTAACGGTCTAATTTGATGCCTTAGGAATGCTCAGTTCTATGCGTACAAGTTTTCTCGTTTCGTGCAATTTTGAACTTAACTTGGTCTATTGCTTCTTTACCTAACGAAACGTTGTCCAAAAGCTAAACTAGCAAGTTAAGACTTCTAAAACACTAAATAGAGTATAACGGTCTAATTTGATGCCTTAGGAATGCTCAGTTCTATGCGTAGACAAGTTTTCCTCGTTTCGTGCAATTTTGAACTTAACTTGTATTTGGCTTCTTTACCTAACGAAACGTTGTCCAAAAGCTAAACTAGCAAGTTAAGACTTCTAAGAACACTAAATAGAGTATAACGGTCCAATTTGATGCCTTAGGAATGCTCAATTCTATATGTAGACAAGTTTTCCTCGTTTCGTGTAATTTTGAACTTAACTTGGTCTATTGGCTTCTTACCTAACGAACGTTGTCCAAAAGCTAACTAGCAAGTTAAAACTTTAAGAACACTAAATAGAGTACAACGGTCCAATTTGATGCCTTACAATGCTCAGTTCTATGCGTACAAGTTTTCTCTTTCGTGTAATTTTGAACTTAACTTGGTCTATTGGCTTCTTTACCTAACGAAACGTTGTCCAAAAGCTAAATAGCAAGTTAAGACTTCTAAGAACACTAAATAGAGTATAACGGTCCAATTTGATGCCTTAGGAATGCTCAGTTCTATGCGTAGAAAGTTTTCCTCGTTTCGTGCAATTTTGAACTTAACTTGTATATTGGCTTCTTTACCTAACGAAACGTTGTCCAAAAGCTAAACTAGCAAGTTAAGACTTCAAGAACACTAAATAGAGTATAACGGTCCAATTTGATGCCTTAGGAATGCTCAGTTCTATACGTAGACAAGTTTTCCTCGTTTCGTGCAATTTTGAACTAACTTGGTCTATTGGCTTTTCTACCCAACGAAACGTTGTCCAAAAGCTAACTAGCAAGTTAAAACTAAGAACACTAAATACACTACAACGGTCCAATTTGATGCCTTACAATGCTCAGTTCTATGCGTACACAAGTTTTCTTCTTTCGTGCAATTTTGAACTTAACTTGGTCTATTGGCTTCTTTACCTAACGAAACGTTGTCCAAAAGCTAAACTAGCAAGTTAAGACTTCTAAGAACACTAAATAGAGTATAACGGTCCAATTTGATGCCTTAGGAATGCTCAGTTCTATGCGCAGACAAGTTTTCCTCATTTCGTGCAATTTTGAACTTAACTTGTATATTGGCTTCTTTACCTAACGAAACGTTGTCCAAAAGCTAAACTAGCAAGTTAAGACTTCTAAGAACACTAAATAGAGTATAACGGTCCAATTTGATGCCTTAGGAATGCTCAATTCTATATGTAGACAAGTTTTCCTCGTTTCGTGTAATTTTGAACTTAACTTGGTCTATTGGCTTCTCTACCCAACGAAACGTTGTCCAAAAGCTAACTAGCAAGTTAAACTTTGAAGAACACTAAATACTACAACGGTCCAATTTGATGCCTTACAATGCTCAGTTCTATGCGTACACAAGTTTTCTTCTTTCGTGTAATTTTGAACTTAACTTGGTCTATTGGCTTCTTTGCCTAACGAAACGTTGTCCAAAAGCTAAAATAGCAAGTTAAGACTTCTAAGAACACTAAATAGAGTATAACGGTCCAATTTGATGCCTTAGGAATGCTCAGTTCTATGCGTAGAAAGTTTTCCTCGTTTCGTGCAATTTTGAACTTAACTTAGTATATTGGCTTCTTTACCTAACGAAACGTTGTCCAAAAGCTAAACTAGCAAGTTAAGACTTCTAAGAACACTAAATAGAGTATAACGGTCCAATTTGATGCCTTAGGAATGCTCAGTTCTATGCGTAGACAAGTTTTCCTCGTTTCGTGCAATTTTGAACTTAACTTGTATATTGGCTTTTACCTAACGAAACGTTGTCCAAAAGCTAAATAGCAAGTTAAGACTTTGAAGAACACTAAATAAATACAACGGTCCAATTTGATGCCTTACAAATGCTCAGTTCTATGCGTACAAGTTTTCCTTTTCGTGCAATTTTGAACTTAACTTGGTCTATTGGCTTCTTTACCTAACGAAACGTTGTCCAAAAGCTAAAATAGCAAGTTAAGACTTTAAGAACGCTAAATAGAGTATAACGGTCCAATTTGATGCCTTAGGAATGCTCAGTTCTATGCGTAGACAAGTTTTCCTCGTTTCGTGCAATTTTGAACTTAACTTGTAAATTGGCTTCTTTACCTAACGAAACGTTATCCAAAAGCTAAACTAGCAAGTTAAGACTTCTAAGAACACTAAATAGAGCATAACGGTCCAATTTGATGCCTTAGGAATGCTCAGTTCTATGCGTAACAAGTTTTCATCGTTTCGTGCAATTTTGAACTTAACTTGGTCTGTTGGCTTCTTTACCTAACGAACGTTGTCCAAAAGCTAAACTAGCAAGTTAGACTTCTAAGAACACTAAATAGAGTATAACGGTCCAATTTGATGCCTTAGGAATGCTCAATTCTATGCATAGATAAGTTTTCACGTTCATGCAATTTTGAACTTAACTTGGTCTATTGGCTTATCGACCTAACGAAACGTTGTCCGAAAGCTAAAATAGCAAGTTAAGATTTCTAAGAGAACTAAATAGAGTATAACGGTCCAATTTGATGCCTTAGGAATGCTCAATTCTATGCATAGAAAGTTTTCACATTTCATGCAGTTTTGAATTAACTTGGTCTATTGGCTTCTTTACCTATGAGACGTTGTCCAAAAGCTAAAGTAGCAAGTAAACTTCGAAGAACACTAAATAGAGTATAACGGTCAATTTGATGCCTTAGGAATGCTCAGTTCTATGCGTAGACAAGTTTTCCTCGTTTCGTGCTATTTTGAACTTAACTTGGTCTGTTGGCTTCTTTACCTAACGAAACGTTGTCCAAAAGCTAAACTAGCAAGTTATGACTTCTAAGAACACTAAATAGAGTATAACAGTCCAATTTATGCCTTAGGAATGCTCAATTCATGCATAGAAAAGTTTTCACGTTTCGTGTAATTTTGAATTAACTTGGTCTATTGGCTTATTTACCTAATGAAACGTTGTCCAAAAGCTAAGCTAGCAAGTTAAAACTTCGAAGAACACTAAATAGAGTATAAAGGTCCAATTTGATGCCTTAGGAATGCTCAATTCTATGCATAGACAAGTTTTTCATGTTCGTGCAATTTTGAACTAACTTGGCTATGGCTTCTTTACCTAATGAAACGTTGTCCAAAAGCTAAAATAGCAAGGAAAGACTTCTAAGAACACAAATAGAGTATAACGGTCCAATTTGATGCCTTAGGAATGCTCAGTTTTATGCGTAGACAAGTTTTCCTCAGTTCGTGTAATTTTGAACTTAACTTGGTCTATGGGCTTTTTACCTAACGAAACGTTGTCCAAAAGCTAAACTAACAAGTTAAAACTTCTAGAACACCAAATAGTGTATAACGGTCCAATTTGATTCCTTAGGAATGCTCAGTTCTATGCGTAGACAAGTTTTACTCGTTTCGTGCAATTTTGAACTTAACTTGGTCTATGGGCTTTTTACCTAACGAAACGTTGTCCAAAAGCTAAACTAGCAAGTTAAGACTTCTAAGAAACTAAATAGAGTATAACGGTCCAATTTGATGCCTTAGGAATGCTCAGTTCTATGCGTAGACAAGTTTTCCTGTTTCGTGCAATTTTGAACTTAACTTGGTCTATTGGCTTTTTACCCAACGAAACGTTGTCCAAAAGCTTAACTAGCAAGTTAAAACTTTGAAGAACACTAAATACACTACAACGGTCTAATTTGATGCCTTACAATGCTCAGTTCTATGCGTAGACAAGTTTTCTTCTTTTCGTGCAATTTTGAACTTAACTTGGTCTATTGGCTTCTTTACCTAACGAAACGTTGTCCAAAAGTAAACTAGCAAGTTAAGACTTCTAAGAACACTAAATAGAGTATAACGGTCCAATTTGATGCCTTAGGAATGCTCAGTTCTATGCGTAGACAAGTTTTCCTCATTTCGTGCAATTTTGAACTTAACTTGGTATATTGGCTTCTTTACCTAACGAAACGTTGTCCAAAAGCTAAACTAGCAAGTTAAGACTTCTAAGAACACTAAATAGAGTATAACGGTCCAATTTGATGCCTTAGGAATGCTCAATTCTATATAGACAAGTTTTCCTCGTTTCGTGTAATTTTGAACTTAACTTGGTCATTGGCTTCTCTACCCAACGAAACGTTGTCCAAAAGCTAACTAGCAAGTTAAAACTTTGAAGAACACTAAATACAGTACAACGGTCCAATTTGATGCCTTACAATGCTCAGTTCTATGCGTACACAAGTTTTCTTCTTTTCGTGTAATTTTGAACTTAACTTGGTCTATTGGCTTCTTTACCTAACGAAACGTTGTCCAAAAGCTAAAATAGCAAGTTAAGACTTCTAAGAACACTAAATAGAGTATAACGGTCCAATTTGATGCCTTAGGAATGCTCAGTTCTATGCGTAGAAAGTTTTCCTCGTTTCGTGCAATTTTGAACTTAACTTAGTATATTGGCTTCTTTACCTAACGAAACGTTGTCCAAAAGCTAAACTAGCAAGTTAAGACTTCTAAGAACACTAAATAGAGTATAACGGTCCAATTTGATGCCTTAGGAATGCTCAGTTCTATACGTAGACAAGTTTTCCTCGTTTCGTGCAATTTTGAACTTAACTTAGTATTGGCTTATTTACCTAACGAAACGTTGTCCAAAAGCTAAACTAGCAAGTTAAGACTTTGAAGAACACTAAATAGTACAACGGTCCAATTTGATGCCTTACAAATGCTCAGTTCTATGCGTACACAAGTTTTCTTCTTTTCGTGCAATTTTGAACTTAACTTGGTCTATTGGCTTCTTTGCCTAACGAAACGTTGTCCAAAAGCTAAAATAGCAAGTTAAGACTTCTAAGAACGCTAAATAGAGTATAACGGTCCAATTTGATGCCTTAGGAATGCTCAGTTCTATGCGTAGAAAGTTTTCCTCGTTTCGTGCAATTTTGAACTTAACTTGTATATTGGCTTCTTTACCTAACGAAACGTTGTCCAAAAGCTAAACTAGCAAGTTAAGACTTCTAAGAACACTAAATAGAGTATAACGGTCCAATTTGATGCCTTAGGAATGCTCAGTTCTATGCGTAGACAAGTTTTCCTCGTTTCGTGCAATTTTGAACTTAACTTGGTATATTGGCTTCTTTACCTAACGAAACGTTGTCCAAAAGCTAAACTAGCAAGTTAAGACTTTAAGAACACTAAATAAGTACAACGGTCCAATTTGATGCCTTACAATGCTCAGTTCTATGCGTACACAAGTTTTCTTCTTTTCGTGCAATTTTGAACTTAACTTGGTCTATTGGCTTCTTTACCTAACGAAACGTTGTCCAAAAGCTAAAATAGCAAGTTAAGACTTTAAGAACACTAAATAGAGTATAACGGTCCAATTTGATGCCTTAGGAATGCTCAGTTCTATGCGTAGACAAGTTTTCCTCGTTTCGTGCAATTTTGAACTTAACTTGTATTGTCTTCTTTTACCTAACGAAACGTTGTCCAAAAGCTAAACTAGCAAGTTAAGACTTCTAAGAACACTAAATAGAGTATAACGGTCCAATTTGATGCCTTAGGAATGCTCAGTTCTATGCGTAACAAGTTTTCTCTGTTTCGTGCAATTTTGAACTTAACTTGGTCTGTTGGCTTCTTTACCTAACGAAACGTTGTCCAAAAGCTAAACTAGCAAGTTAGACTTCTAAGAACACTAAATAGAGTATAACGGTCCAATTTGATGCCTTAATGCTCAATTCTATGCATAGAAAAGTTTTCACGTTCGTGCAATTTTGAACTTAACTTGGTCTATTGGCTTATACCTAACGAAACGTTGTCCAAAGCTAAAATAGCAAGTTAAGATTCTAAGAAGAACTAAATAGAGTATAACGGTCCAATTTGATGCCTTAGGAATGCTCAATTCTATGCATAGAAAGTTTTCACTTTCATGCAATTTTGAATTTAACTTGGTCTATTGGCTTCTTTACCTATGAGACGTTGTCCAAAAGCTAAAGTAGCAAGTAAACTTCGAAGAACACTAAATAGAGTATAACGGTCCAATTTGATGCCTTAGGAATGCTCAGTTCTATGCGTAGACAAGTTTTCCTCGTTTCGTGCTATTTTGAACTTAACTTGGTCTGTTGGCTTCTTTACCTAACGAAACGTTGTCCAAAAGCTAAACTAGCAAGTTATGACTTCTAAGAACACTAAATAGAGTATAACGGTCCAATTTGATGCCTTAGGAATGCTCAATTCTATGCATAGAAAGTTTTTCACGTTTCGTGTAATTTTGAATTAACTTGGTCTATTGGCTTCTTTACCTAATGAAACGTTGTCCAAAAGCTAAACTAGCAAGTTAAAACTTCGAAGAACACTAAATAGAGTATAACGGTCCAATTTGATGCCTTAGGAATGCTCAATTCTATGCATAGACAAGTTTTTCATGTTCCGTGCAATTTTGAACTAACTTGGTCTATGGCTTCTTTACCTAATGAAACGTTGTCCAAAAGCTAAAATAGCAAGTTAAGACTTCTAAGAACACTAAATAGAGTATAACGGTCCAATTTGATGCCTTAGGAATGCTCAGTTTATGCGTAGACAAGTTTTCCTCGTTCGTGCAATTTTGAACTTAACTTGGTCTATGGGCTTTTTACCTAACGAAACGTTGTCCAAAAGCTAAACTAGCAAGTTAAACTTCTAAGAACACAAATAGTGTATAACGGTCCAATTTGATGCCTTAGGAATGCTCAGTTCTATGCGTAGACAAGTTTTACTCGTTTCGTGCAATTTTGAACTTAACTTGGTCTATGGCTTCTTTACCTAACGAAACGTTGTCCAAAAGCTAAACTAGCAAGTTAAGACTTCTAAGAAACTAAATAGAGTATAACGGTCCAATTTGATGCCTTAGGAATGCTCAGTTCTATACGTAGACAAGTTTTCTCGTTTCGTGCAATTTTGAACTTAACTTGGTCTATTGGCTTTTCTACCCAACGAAACGTTGTCCAAAAGCTAACTAGCAAGTTAAAACTTTGAAGAACACTAAATACACTACACGGTCCAATTTGATGCCTTAGGAATGCTCAGTTCTATGCGTACACAAGTTTTCTTCTTTTCGTGCAATTTTGAACTTAACTTGGTCTATTGGCTTCTTTACCTAACGAAACGTTGTCCAAAAGCTAAACTAGCAAGTTAAGACTTCTAAGAACACTAAATAGAGTATAACGGTCCAATTTGATGCCTTAGGAATGCTCAGTTCTATGCGTAGACAAGTTTTCCTCGTTTCGTGCAATTTTGAACTTAACTTGTATATTGGCTTCTTTACCTAACGAAACGTTGTCCAAAAGCTAAACTAGCAAGTTAAGACTTCTAAGAACACTAAATAGAGTATAACGGTCCAATTTGATGCCTTAGGAATGCTCAGTTCTATGTAGACAAGTTTTCCTCGTTTCGTGTAATTTTGAACTTAACTTGGTCTATTGGCTTCTTACCTAACGAAACGTTGTCCAAAAGCTAACTAGCAAGTTAAACTTTGAAGAACACTAAATAGAGTATAACGGTCCAATTTGATGCCTTACAATGCTCAGTTCTATGCGTACACAAGTTTTCTTCTTTCGTGCAATTTTGAACTTAACTTGGTCTATTGGCTTCTTTCCTAACGAAACGTTGTCCAAAAGCTAAACTAGCAAGTTAAGACTTCTAAGAACACTAAATAGAGTATAACGGTCCAATTTGATGCCTTAGGAATGCTCAGTTCTATGCGTAGAAAGTTTTCCTCGTTTCGTGCAATTTTGAACTTAACTTAGTATATTGGCTTCTTTACCTAACGAAACGTTGTCCAAAAGCTAAACTAGCAAGTTAAGACTTCTAAGAACACTAAATAGAGTATAACGGTCCAATTTGATGCCTTAGGAATGCTCAGTTCTATACGTAGACAAGTTTTCCTCGTTTCGTGCAATTTTGAACTTAACTTGGTCTATTGGCTTCTTTACCTAACGAAACGTTGTCCAAAAGCTAAACTAGCAAGTTAAGACTTTGAAGAACACTAAATAAATAAACGGTCCAATTTGATGCCTTACAAATGCTCAGTTCTATGCGTACACAAGTTTTCTCTTTCGTGCAATTTTGAACTTAACTTGGTCTATTGGCTTCTTTACCTAACGAAACGTTGTCCAAAAGCTAAAATAGCAAGTTAAGACTTTAAGAACGCAAATAGAGTATAACGGTCCAATTTGATGCCTTAGGAATGCTCAGTTCTATGCGTAGACAAGTTTTCCTCGTTTCGTGCAATTTTGAACTTAACTTGTATTGGCTTCTTTACCTAACGAAACGTTGTCCAAAAGCTAAACTAGCAAGTTAACTTCTAAGAACACTAAATAGAGCATAACGGTCCAATTTGATGCCTTAGGAATGCTCAGTTCTATGCGTAACAAGTTTTCATCGTTTCGTGCAATTTTGAACTTAACTTGGTCTGTTGGCTTCTTTACCTAACGAACGTTGTCCAAAGCTAAACTAGCAAGTTAGGACTTCAAGAACACTAAATAGAGTATAACGGTCCAATTTGATGCCTTAGGAATGCTCAATTCTATGCATAGATAAGTTTTCACGTTTCATGCAATTTTGACTTAACTTGCTCTATTGGCTTATCGACCTAACGAAACGTTGTCCAAAGCTAAAATAGCAAGTTAAGATTCTAAGAACTAAATAGAGTATAACGGTCCAATTTGATGCCTTAGGAATGCTCAGTTCTATGCATAGAAAGTTTTTCACATTTCGTGCATTTTGAATTAACTTGGTCTATTGGCTTCTTTACTCATGAGACGTTGTCCAAAAGCTAAAGTAGCAAGTAAAACTTCGAAGAACACTAAATAGAGTATAACGGTCCAATTTGATGCCTTAGGAATGCTCAGTTCTATGCGTAGACAAGTTTTCCTCGTTTCGTGCTATTTTGAACTTAACTTGGTCTATTGGC
Source organism: Tripterygium wilfordii (assembly GCF_013401445.1). Lineage (NCBI taxonomy): Eukaryota > Viridiplantae > Streptophyta > Magnoliopsida > Celastrales > Celastraceae > Tripterygium > Tripterygium wilfordii. Next base: position 98,045 of record NW_024056158.1, read on the forward strand.
TTCTTTACCTAACGAAACGTTGTCCAAAAGCTAAACTAGCAAGTTATGACTTCTAAGAACACTAAATAGAGTATAACAGGTCCAATTTATGCCTTAGGAATGCTCAATTCATGCATAGAAAAGTTTTTCACGTTCGTGTAATTTTGAATTAACTTGGTCTATTGGCTTTTTACCTAATGAAACGTTGTCCAAAAGCTAAGCTAGCAAGTTAAAACTTCGAAGAACACTAAATAGAGTATAAAGGTCCAATTTGATGCCTTAGGAATGCTCAATTCTATGCATAGACAAGTTTTTCATGTTCGGTGCAATTTTGAACTAACTTGGCTATGGGCTTCTTTACCTAATGAAACGTTGTCCAAAAGCTAAATAGCAAGGAAACTGCTAAGAACACAAAATAGAGTATAACGGTCCAATTTGATGCCTTAGGAATGCTCAGTTTATGCGTAGACAAGTTTTCCTCAGTTCGTGTAATTTTGAACTTAACTTGGTCTATGGCTTTTTTACCTAACGAAACGTTGTCCAAAAGCTAAACTAGCAAGTTAAACTTCGTAGAACACTAAATAGTATAACGGTCCAATTTGATGCCTTAGGAATGCTCAGTTCTATGCGTAGACAAGTTTTACTCGTTTCGTGCAATTTTGAACTTAACTTGGTCTATGGGCTTCTTTACCTAACGAAACGTTGTCCAAAAGCTAAACTAGCAAGTTAAGACTTCTAAGAAAACTAAATAGAGTATAACGGTCCAATTTGATGCCTTAGGAATGCTCAGTTCTATACGTAGACAAGTTTTCCTCGTTTCGTGCAATTTTGAACTAACTTGGTCTATTGGCTTTTCTTTACCTAACGAAACGTTGTCCAAAAGCTAACTAGCAAGTTAAACTTCTAAGAACACTAAATACATAAACGGTCCAATTTGATGCCTTACAATGCTCAGTTCTATGCGTACACAAGTTTTCTCTTTCGTGCAATTTTGAACTTAACTTGGTCTATTGGCTTCTTTACCTAACGAAACGTTGTCCAAAAGCTAAACTAGCAAGTTACGACTTCTAAGAACACTAAATAGAGTATAACGGTCCAATTTGATGCCTTAGGAATGCTCAGTTCTATGCGTAGACAAGTTTTACTCGTTTCGTGCAATTTTGAACTTAACTTGGTCTATTGGCTTCTTTACCTAACGAAACGTTGTCCAAAAGCTAAACTAGCAAGTTAAGACTTCTAAGAAACTAAATAGAGTATAACGGTCCAATTTGATGCCTTAGGAATGCTCAGTTCTATACGTAGACAAGTTTTCCTCGTTTCGTGCAATTTTGAACTAACTTGGTCTATTGGCTTCTTTACCTAACGAAACGTTGTCCAAAAGCTTAACTAGCAAGTTAAAACTTTGAAGAACACTAAATAGAGTAAACGGTCCAATTTGATGCCTTACAAATGCTCAGTTCTATGCGTACACAAGTTTTCTCTTTCGTGCAATTTTGAACTTAACTTGGTCTATTGGCTTCTTTACCTAACGAAACGTTGTCCAAAAGTAAACTAGCAAGTTAAGACTTCTAAGAACACTAAATAGAGTATAACGGTCCAATTTGATGCCTTAGGATTGCTCAGTTCTATGCGTAGACAAGTTTTCCTCATTTCGTGCAATTTTGAACTTAACTTAGTATATTGGCTTCTTTACCTAACGAACGTTGTCCAAAAGCTAAACTAGCAAGTTAAGACTTCTAAGAACACTAAATAGAGTATAACGGTCCAATTTGATGCCTTAGGAATGCTCAATTCTATATGTAGACAAGTTTTCCTCGTTTCGTGTAATTTTGAACTTAACTTGGTCTATTGGCTTCTCTACCCAACGAAACGTTGTCCAAAAGCTGAACTAGCAAGTTAAAACTTTGAAGAACACTAAATAAACTACAACGGTCCAATTTGATGCCTTACAAATGCTCAGTTCTATGCGTACACAAGTTTTCTTCTTTCGTGCAATTTTGAACTTAACTTGGTCTATTGGCTTCTTTACCTAACGAAACGTTGTCCAAAACCTAAAATAGCAAGTTAAGACTTTTAAGAACGCAAAATAGAGTATAACGGTCCAATTTGATGCCTTAGGAATGCTCAGTTCTATGCGTAGACAAGTTTTCCTCGTTTCGTGCAATTTTGAACTTAACTTCGTAAATTGGCTTCTTTACCTAACGAAACGTTATCCAAAAGCTAAACTAGCAAGTTAAGACTTCTAAGAACACAAAATAGAGCATAACGGTCCAATTTGATGGCTTAGGAATGCTCAGTTCTATGCGTAAACAAGTTTTCATCGTTTCGTGCAATTTTGAACTTAACTTGGTCTGTTGGCTTCTTTACCTAACGGAACGTTGTCCAAAAGCTAAACTAGCAAGTTAGGACTTCTAAGAACACTAAATAGAGTATAACGGTCCAATTTGATGCCTTAGGAATGCTCAATTCTATGCATAGATAAGTGTTTCACGGTTCATGCAATTTTGAACTTAACTTGCTCTATTGGCTTATCGACCTAACGAAACGTTGTCCGAAAGCTAAAATAGCAAGTTAAGATTTCTAAGAGAACTAAATAGAGTATAACGGTCCAATTTGATGCCTTAGGAATGCTCAATTCTATGCATAGAAAAGTTTTTCACATTTCATGCAGTTTTGAATTTAACTTGGTCTATTGGCTTCTTTACCTCATGAGACGTTGTCCAAAAGCTAAAGTAGCAAGCTAAAACTTCGAAGAACACTAAATAGAGTATAACGGTCAAATTTGATGCCTTAGGAATGCTCAGTTCTATGCGTAGACAAGTTTTCCTCGTTTCGTGCTATTTTGAACTTAACTTGGTCTGTTGGCTTCTTTACCTAACGAAACGTTGTCCAAAAGCTAAACTAGCAAGTTATGACTTCTAAGAACACTAAATAGGGTATAACAGTCCAATTTAATGCCTTAGGAATGCTCAATTCAATGCATAGAAAAGTTTTTCATGTTTCGTGTAATTTTGAATTTAACTTGGTCTATTGGCTTATTTACCTAATGAAACGTTGTCCAAAAGCTAAGCTAGCAAGTTAAAACTTCGAAGAACACTAAATAGAGTATAAAGGTCCAATTTGATGCCTTAGGAATGCTCAATTCTATGCATAGACAAGTTTTTCATGTTCCGTGCAATTTTGAACATAACTTGGCCTATGGGCTTCTTTACCTAATGAAACGTTGTCCAAAAGCTAAAATAGCAAGGAAAGACTTCTAAGAACACAAAATAGAGTATAACGGTCCAATTTGATGCCTTAGGAATGCTCAGTTTTATGCGTAGACAAGTTTTCCTCAATTCGTGTAATTTTGAACTTAAATTGGTCTATGGGCTTTTTTACCTAACGAAACGTTGTCCAAAAGCTAAACTAACAAGTTAAAACTTCGTAGAACACAAATAGTGTATAACGGTCCAATTTGATTCCTTAGGAATGCTCAGTTCTATGCGTAGACAAGTTTTACTCGTTTCGTGCAATTTTGAACTTCACTTGATCTATGGCTTCTTTACCTAATGAAACGTTGTCCAAAAGCTAAACTAGCAAGTTAAGACTTCTAAGAAAACTAAATAGAGTATAACGGTCCAATTTGATGTCATAGGATTGCTCAGTTCTATGCGTAGACAAGCTTTGCTCGTTTCGTGCCATTTTGAACTTAACTTGGTCTATTGGCCTCTTTACCTAACGAAACATTGTCCAAAAGCTAAACTAGCAAGTTAAGACTTCTAAGAACACTAAATAGAGCATAACGGTCCAATTTGATGCCTTAGGAATGCTCAGTTCTATGCGTAACAAGTTTTCATCGTTTCGTGCAATTTGAACTTAACTTGGTCTGTTGGCTTCTTTACCTAACGGAACGTTGTCCAAAAGCTAAACTATCAAGTTAGGACTTCTAAGAACACTAAATAGAGTATAACGGTCCAATTTGATGCCTTAGGAATGCTCAATTCTCTGCATAGATAAGTGTTTCACGATTCATGCAATTTTGAACTTAACTTGGTCTATGGCTTATCGACCTAACGAAACGTTGTCCGAAAGCTAAAATAGCAAGTAAGATTTCTAAGAGAACTAAATAGAGTATAACGGTCCAATTTGATGCCTTAGGAATGCTCAATTCTATGCATAGAAAAGTTTTTCACATTTCATGCAGTTTTGAATTTAACTGGTCTATTGGCTTCTTTACCTCATGAGACGTTGTCCAAAAGCTAAAGTAGCAAGCTAAAACTTCGAAGAACACTAAATAGAGTATAACGGTCAAATTTGATGCCATAGGAATGCTAAGTTCTATGCGTAGAAAGTTTTCCTCGTTTCGTGCTATTTTGAACTTAACTTGGTCTGTTGGCTTCTTTACCTAACGAAACGTTGTCCAAAAGCTAAACTAGCAAGTTATGACTTCTAAGAACACTAAATAGAGTATAACAGTCCAATTTAATGCCTTAGGAATGCTCAATTCTATGCATAGAAAAGTTTTTCACATTTCGTGTAATTTTGAATATAACTTGGTATTGGCTTATTTACCTAATGAAACGTTGTCCAAAAGCTAAGCTAGCAAGTTAAAACTTCGAAGAACACTAAATAGAGTATAAAGGTCCAATTTGATGCCTTAGGAATGCTCAATCTATGCATAGACAAGTTTTTCATGTTTCGTGCAATTTTGAACATAACTTGGCCTATGTGCTTCTTTACCTAATGAAACGTTGTCCAAAAGCTAAAATAGCAAGGTAAGACTTCTAAGAACACAAAATAGAGTATAACGGTCCAATTTGATTCCTTAGGAATGCTCAGTTTTATGCGTAAACAAGCTTTCATCGTTTCGTGCAATTTTGAACTTAACTTGGTCGTTGGCTTCTTTACCTAACGGAACGTTGTCCGAAAGCTAAAATAGCAATTTAAGATATCTAAGAGAACTAAATAGAGTATAACGGTCCAATTTGATGCCTTAGGAATGCTCAATTCTATGCATAGAAAAGTTTTTCACGTTTCGTGCAATTTTGAATTTAACTTGGTCTATTGGCTTCTTTACCTCATGACACGTTGTCCAAAAGCTAAAGTAGCAAGTTAAAACTTCGAAGAACACTAAATAGAGTATAACGGTCAAATTTGATGCCTTAGAATGCTCAGTTCTATGCGTAGACAGGTTTTCCTCGTTTCGTGCAATTTTGAACTTAACTTGGTCTATTGGCTTCTTTACCCAACGAAACGTTGTCCAAAAGCTAAAGAAGAAAGTTAAGACCCCTAAGAACACTAAACAGAGTATAACGTCCAATTTGATGCCTTAGGAATGCTCAGTTCTATGCGTAGACAAGTTCTCCTCGTTTCGTGCTATTTTGAACTTAACTTGGTCTATTGGTCTTTACCTAACGAAACGTTGTCCAAAAGCTAAACTAGCAAGTTATGACTTCTAAGAACACTAAATAGAGTATAACAGTCCAATTTAATGCCTTAGGAATGCTCAATTCTATGCATAGAAAAGTTTTCACGTTTCGTGTAATTTTGAATTTAACTTGGTCTATTGGCTTATTTACCTAATGAAACGTTGTCCAAAAGCTAAGCTAGCAAGTTAAAACTTCGAATAATACTAAATAGAGTATAAATGTCGAATTTGATGCCTTAGGAATGCTCATTCTATGCTAGACAAGTTTTTCATGTTTCGTGCAATTTGAACGTAACTTGGTCTATGGCTTCTTTACCTAATGAAACGTTGTCCAAAAGCTAAAATAGCAAGGTAAGACTTCTAAGAATACAAAATAGAGTATAACGGTCCAATTTGATGCCTTAGGAATGCTCAGTTTTATGCGTAGACAAGTTTTTCTCAATTCGTGTAATTTCGAACTTAACTTGGTCTATGGGCTTCTTTACCTAACGAAACGTTGTCCAAAATCTAAAATAGCAATTTAAAACTTCGTAGAACACCAAATAGTGTATAACGGTCCAATTTGATGCCTTAGGAATGCTCAGTTCTATGCGTAGACAAGTTTCCTCGTTTCGTGCAATTTTGAACTTAACTTGGTCTATGGCTTCTTTACCTAACGAAACGTTGTCCAAAAGCTAACCTAGCAAGTTAAGACTTCTAAGAACACTAAATAGAGTAAACGGTCCAATTGATGCCTTAGGAATGCTCAGTTTATGCGTAGACAAGTTTTCCTCGTTTCGCGCAATTTGTAACTTAACTTAGTATATTGGCTTCTTTACCTAACTAAACGTTGTCCAAAAGCTAAACTAGCAAGTTAAGACTTCTAAGAACACTAAATAGAGTATAACGGTCCAATTTGATGCCTTAGGAATGCTTAGTTCTATGCGTAGACAAGTTTTTCTCGTTTCGTTCAATTTTGAACTTAACTTGGTCTATTGGCTTCTCTACCCGACGAAACGTTGTCCAAAAGCTTAAACTAGAAATTTAAAACTTTGAAGAACACTAAATACACTACAACGGTTCAATTGATGCCTTACAAATGCTCAGTTCTATACGTACACAAGTTTTCTTCTTTTCGTGCAATTTTGAAATTAACTTGGTCTATTGGCTTCTTTACCTAACGAAACGTTGTCCAAAAGCTAAACTAGCAAGTTAAGACTTCTAATAACACTAAATAGATTATAACGGTCCAATTTGATGTCATAGGATGCTCAGTTCTATGCGTAGACAAGTTTTGCTCGTTTCGTGCCATTTTGAACTTAACTTGGTCTATTGGCCTCTTTACCTAACGAAACATTGTCCAAAAGCTAAACTAGCAAGTTAAAACTTCTAAGAACACTAAATAGAGTATAACGGTCCAATTTGATGCCTTAGGAATGCCCAGTTCTATGCGTAGACAAGTTTTACTCGTTTCGTGCAATTTGTAACATAACTTAGTATATTGGCTTCTTTACCTAACGAAAACGTTGTCCAAAAGCTAAACTAGCAAGTTAAGACTTCTAAGAACACTAAATAGAGTATAACGGTCCAATTTGATGCCTTAGGAATGCTGAGTTCTATGCGTAGACAAGTTTTTCTCGTTTCGTGCAATTTTGAACTTAACTTGGTCTATTGCTTCTCTACCGACGAAACGTTGTCCAAAAGCTTAACTAGCAAGTTAAAACTTTGAAGAACACTAAATACACTACAACGGTCCAATTTGATGCCTTACAAATGCTCAGTTCTATACGTACACAAGTTTTCTTCTTTTCGTGCAATTGTGAACTTAGCTTGGTCTATTGGCTTCTTTACCTAACGAAACGTTGTCCAAAAGCTAAACTATCAAGTTAAGACTTCTAAGAACACTAAATAGAGTATAACGGTCCAATTTGATGCCTAGGAATGCTCAGTTCTATGAGTAGACAAGTTTTGCTCGTTTCGTGCCATTTTGAACTTAACTTGGTCTGTTGGCCTCTTTACCTAACGAAACATTGTCCAAAAGCTAAACAAGCAAGTTAAGACTCTAAGAACACTAAATATATTATAATGGTCCAATTTATGCCTTAGAATGCTCAGTTCTATGCGTAGACAAGTTTTCATCGTTTCGTGCAATTTGAACTTAACTTGTATGTTGGCTTCTTTACCTAACGAAATGTTGTCCAAAAGCTAAACTAGCAATTTAGGACTTCTAAGAACACTAATAGAGTATAACGGTCCAATTTGATGCCTTAGGAATGCTCAATTCTATGCATAGAAAGTTTTTCACGTTTCGTGCAATTTTGAATTTAACTTGGTCTATTGGCTTATTTACCTCATGAAACGTGTCCAAAAGCTAATGTAGCGAGTTAAAACTTTAAAGAACACTAAATGGAGTATAACGGTCCAATTGATGTCATAGGATTGCTCAGTTCTATGCGTAGACAAGTTTTGCTCGTTTCGTGCCATTTTGAACTTAACTTGGTCTATTGGCCTCTTTACCTAACGAAACATTGTCCAAAGCTAAACTAGCAAGTAAGACTTCTAAGAACACTAAATAGAGTATAACGGTCCAATTTGATGCCTTAGGAATGCTCAGTTTATGCGTAGACAAGTTTCCTCGTTTCGCGCAATTGTAACTTAACTTAGTATATTGGCTTCTTTACCTAACTAAACATTGTCCAAAAGCTAAACTAGCAAGTTAAGACTTCTAAGAACACTAAATAGAGTATAACGGTCCAATTGATGCCTTAGGAATGCTTAGTTCTATGCGTAGACAAGTTTTCTCGTTTCGTTCAATTTTGAACTTAACTTGGTCTATTGGCTCTACCGACGAAACGTTGTCCAAAAGCTTAACTAGAAATTTAAAACTTTGAGAACACTAAATACACTACAACGGTTCAATTTGATGCCTTACAAATGCTCAGTTTATACGTACACAAGTTTTTTCTTTCGTGCAATTTTGAAATTAACTTGGTCTATTGGCTTCTTTACCTAACGAAACGTTGTCCAAAAGCTAAACTAGCAAGTTAAGACTTCTAATAACACTAAATAGATTATAACGGTCCAATTTGATGTCATAGGATTGCTCAGTTCTATATGCGTAGACAAGTTTTGCTCGTTTCGTGCCATTTTGAACTTAACTTGGTCTATTGGCCTCTTTACCTAACGAAACATTGTCCAAAAGCTAAACTAGCAAGTTAAAACTTCTAAGAACACTAAATAGAGTATAACGGTCCAATTTGATGCCTTAGGAATGCTCAGTTCTATGCGTAGACAAGTTTTACTCGTTTCGTGCAATTTTGTAACATAACTTAGTATATTGGCTTTACCTAACGAAACGTTGTCCAAAAGCTAAAACTAGCAAGTTAAGACTTCTACGAACATAAATAGAGTATAACGGTCCAAATTTGATGCCTTAGGAATGCTGAGTTCTATGCGTAGACAAGTTTTTCTCGTTCGTGCAATTTTGAACTTAACTGGTCTATTGGCTTCTCTACCGACGAAACGTTGTCCAAAAGCTTAACTAGCAAGTTAAAACTTTGAAGAACACTAAATACACTAAACGGTCCAATTTGATGCCTTACAAATGCTCAGTTCTATACGTACACAAGTTTCTTCTTTTCGTGCAATTGTGAACTTAACTTGGTCTATTGGCTTCTTTACCTAACGAAACGGGTCCAAAAGCTAAACTATCAAGTTAAGACTTCTAAGAACACTAAATAGAGTATAACGGTCCAATTTGATGCCTTAGGAATGCTCAGTTCTATGAGTAGACAAGTTTTGCTCGTTTCGTGCCATTTTGAACTTAACTTGGTCTGTTGGCCTCTTTACCTAACGAAACTTGTCCAAAAGCTAAACAAGCAAGTTAAGACTTCTAAGAACACTAAATATATAATGGTCAATTTTGATGCCTTAGGAATGCTCAGTTCTATGCGTAGACAAGTTTTCATCGTTTCGTGCAATTTTGAACTTAACTTGGTCTGTTGGCTTCTTTACCTAACGAAATGTTGTCCAAAAGCTAAACTAGCAATTAGGACTTCTAAGAACACTAAATAGAGTATAACGGTCAATTTGATGCCTTAGGAATGCTCAATTCTATGCATAGAAAAGTTTTTCACGTTTCGTGCAATTTTGAATTTAACTTGGTCTATTGGCTTATTTACCTCATGAAAGTTGTCCAAAAGCTAAAGTAGCGAGTTAAACTTTAAGAACACTAAATGGAGTATAACGGTCAACTTTGATGCCTTAGGAATGCTCAGTTCTATGCGTAGACAAGTTTTCCTCGTTTCGTGCAATTTTGAACTTAAACTTGGTCTATTGGCTTCTTTACCTAACGAAACGTTGTCCAAAAGCTAAACTAGCAAAGTTACGACTTCTAAAACACTAAATAAAGTATAACGGTTCCAATTTAATGCCTTAGGAATGCTCAATTCATGCATAGAAAAGTTTTTCACGTTTCGTAATTTTGAATTTAACTGGTCTATTGGCTTCTTTACCTAATGAAACGTTGTCCAAAAGTATAAACTAGCAAGTTAAACTTCGAAGAACACTAAATAGAGTATAACGGTCCAATTGATGCCTTAGGATTGCTCAGTTCTATGCGTAGACAAGTTTTGCTCGTTTCGTGCCATTTTGAACTTAACTTGGTCTATTGGCTCTTTACCTAACGAAACATTGTCCAAAAGCTAAACTAGCAAGTTAAGACTTCTAAGAACACTAAATAGAGTATAACGGTCAAATTTGATGCCTTAGGAATGCTCAGTTCATGCGTAGACAAGTTTTCCTCGTTTCGTGCAATTTGAACTTAACTTGGTCTATTGGCTTCTTTACCTAACGAAAGGTTGTCCAAAAGCTAAAATAGCAAGTTAAGACTTCAAGAACACTAAATAGAGTATAACGGTCAAATTGATGCCTTAGGATTGCTCAGTTCTATGCGTAGACAAGTTTTGCTCGTTTCGTGCCATTTTGAACTTAACTTGGTCTATTGGCCTCTTTACCTAACGAAACATTGTCCAAAAGCTAAACTAGAAAGTTAAGACTTCTAAGAACACTAAATAGTGTATAACGGTCCAATTTGATGCCTTAGGAATGCTCAGTTCTATGTGTAGACAAGTTTTCATCGTTTCGTGCAATTTTGAACTTAACGGTCTGTTGCTTCTTTACCTAACGTGAAAATTGAATGTCTCGACACTTTTTAACCTCCTTTGACGTTGTCCAAAAGCTAAACTAGCAATTTAAGACTATATGAACACTAAATAGAGTATAACGGCAAATTTGATGCCTTAGGATTGATCAGTTCTAGCGTAGACAAGTTTCATCGTTTCGTGCAATTTGAACTTAACTTGGTCATTGGCTTCTTTACCTAACGAAAGTTGTCCAAAAGCTAAACAGCAAGTTAGACTTCTAGAATACTAAATAGAGTATAACGGTCAAATTTGATGCCTTAGATGCTCAGTCTATGTGAGACAAGTTTTCCTCGTTTCGTGCAATTGAAACTTAACTTGGTCTATGGCTTCTTTACCTAACGAAAGGTGTCCAAAAGCTAAAACTAGCAATTTAAGACTTCTAAGAACACTAAATAGAGTATAACGGTCAAATTTGATGCCTTAGGATTGCTCAGTTCTATGGGTAGACAAGTTTTCATCATTCGTGCAATTTTGAACTAACTTGGTCTGTGGCTCTTTACCTAACGAAACGTTGTCCAAAAGCTAAACTAGCAAGTTAAGACTTCTAAGAACACTAAATAGAGTATAACGTCAACATTGATGCCTTAGGATGCTCAGTTCTATGCGTAGACAAGTTTTCCTCGTTTCGTGCAATATTTGAACTTAACTTGGTCTATTGGCTTCTTACCTAACGAAAGGTTGTCCAAAAGCTAAACTAGCAAGCTAAGACTTCTAAGAACACTAAATAGATTATAACGGTCAAGATTTGATGCTTAGGATTGCTCAATTTATGCGTAGACAAGTTTCCTCGTTCGTGCAATTTTGAACTTAACGGGTCTATTGGCTTCTTTACCTAACGAAAGGTTGTCCAAAAGCTAAACTAGCAAGTTAAGACTTCTAAGAACACTAAATAGAGTATCCGGTCAAATTGATGCCTTAGGATTGCTAAGTTCTATGCGTAGACAAGTTTTGCTCGTTTCGTGCCTTTTTGAACTTAACTTGGTCTATTGGCCTCTTTACCTAACGAAACATTGTCCAAAAAGCTAAACTAGCAAGTTAAGACTTCTAAGAAAACTAAATAGAGTATAACGGTCCAATTTGATGCCTTAGGAATGCTCAATTCTACGCATAGAAAAAGTTTTTCACGTTTCGTGCAATTTTGAACTAACTTGGTCTATTGGCTTCTTACCTAACGAAAGGTTGTCCAAAAGCTAAACTAGCAAGTAAGATTCTAAGAAAAACTAAATAGAGTATAACGGTCAAATTTGATGCCTTAGGATTGTCCAGTTCTATGCGTAGACAAGTTTTCATCGTTTCGTGCAATTTGAAACTTAACTTGGTCTGTTGGCTTCTTTACCTAACGAAAGTGTCCAAAAGTAAACTAGCAAGTTAAGACTCTAAGAACATTAGATAGAGTTTATAACGGTCAAATTTGATGTCTTAGGATTGCTCAGTTCTATGCGGTAGACAAGTTTTCCTCGTTTCGTGCAATTTTGAACTTAACTTGGTCTATTGGCTTCTTACCTACGAAAGGTTGTTCCAAAAGCAAACTAGCAAGCTAAGATGTCTAAGAACACTAAATAGAGTATAACGGTCAAATTTGAGCCTTAGGATTGCTCAGTTCTATGCGTAGACAAGTTTCCTCGTTTCGTGCAATTTTGAACTTAACTGGTCTATGGCTCTTTACCTAACGAAAGGTTGTCCAAAGCTAAACTAGCAAGCTAAGACTTCTAAGAACACTAAATAGATTATAACGGTCAAATTTGATGCCTTAGGATGCTCAATTTTATGCGTAGACAAGTTTTCCTCGTTTCGTGCAATTTTGAACTTAACTTGGTCTATGGCTTCTTTACCTAACGAAAGGTTGTCCAAAAGCTAAATAGCAAGTTAAGACTTCTAAGAACACTAAATAGAGTATCACGGTCAAAATTGATGCCTTAGGATTGCTAAGTTCTATGCGTAGACAAGTTTTGCTCGTTTCGTGCCATTTTGAACTTAACTTGGTCTATTGGCCTCTTTACCTAACGAAACATTGTCCAAAAGCTAAACTAGCAAGTAAGACTTCTAAGAAAAAACTAAAATAGAGTATAACGGTCCAATTTGATGCCTTAGGAATGCTCAATTCTATGCATAGACAAGTTTTTCACGGTTCATGCAATTTGAACTTAACTTGTCTATTGGCTTCTCTACCTAACGAAACGTTGTCCGAAAGCTAAACTTGCAAGTTAGGATTGTAAGAGAACAAAATAGAGATAACGGTCCAATTTGATGCCTAGAATGCTCAATTCTATGCATAGAAAAGTTTTTCACGTTTCGTTGCAATTTTGAACTTAACTTGGTCTATGGCTTCTTTACCTAACGAAAGGTTGTCCAAAAGCTAAAACTAGCAAGTTAAGACTTCTAAGAAAACTAAATAGAGTATAACGGTCAATTGATGCCTAGGATTGCTCAGTTCTATGCGTAGACAAGTTTTCATCGTTCGTGCAATTTGAAAAAACTTGGTCTGTTGGCTTCTTTACCTAACGAAACGTTGTCCAAAAGCTAAACTAGCAAGTTAAGACTTCTAAGAACATTAAATAGAGTATAACGGTCAAATTAGGATGCTTCGAGTTCGTCAAATCAAGTTTCTTCCTTCTATGCGTAGACAAGTTTTCCTCGTTTCGTGCAATTTTGAACTTAACTTGGTCTATTGGCTTCTTTACCTAACGAAAGGTTGTCCAAAAGCTAAATTAGCAAGCTAAGACGTCTAAGAACACTAAATAGAGTATAACGGTCAAATTTGATGCCTTAGGATTGCTCAGTTCTATGCGTAGACAAGTTTTCATCGTTTCGTGCAATTTTGAACTTAACTTGGTCTGTTGGCTTCTTTACCTAACGAAACGTTGTCCAAAAGCTAAACTAGCAAGTTAGGACTTCTAAGAACACTAAATAGAGTATAACGGTCCAATTTGATGCCTTAGGAATGCTCAATTCTATGCATAGACAAGTTTTTCACGGTTCATGCAATTTGAACTTAACTTGGTCTATTGGCTTCTCTACCTAACGAAACGTTGTCCGAAAGCTAAACTAGCAGGTTAGGATTTGTAAGAGAACAAAATAGAGTATAACGGTCCAATTTGATGCCTTAGGAATGCTCAATTCTATGCATAGAAAAGTTTTTCACGTTTCGTGCAATTTTGAACTTAACTTGGTCTATTGGCTTCTTTACCTAACGAAAGGTTGTCCAAAAGCTAAACTAGCAAGTTAAGACTTCTAAGAAAACTAAATAGAGTATAACGGCCAAATTTGATGCCTTAGGATTGCTCAGTTCTATGCGTAGACAAGTTTTCATCGTTTCGTGCAATTTTGAACTTAACTTGGTCTGTTGGCTTCTTTACCTAACGAAACGTTGTCCAAAAGCTAAACTAGCAAGTTAAGACTTCTAAGAACACTAAATAGAGTATAACGGTCAAATTTGATGTCTTAGGATTGCTCAGTTCTTTGCGTAGACAAGTTTTCCTCGTTTCGTGTAATTTTGAACTTAACTTGGTCTATTGGCTTCTTTACCTAACGAAAGGTTGTCCAAAAGCTAAACTAGCAAGCTAAGACGTCTAAGAACACTAAATAGAGTATAACGGTCAAATTTGATGCCTTAGGATTGCTCAGTTCTATGCGTAGACAAGTTTTCATCGTTTCGTGCAATTTTGAACTTAACTTGGTCTGTTGGCTTCTTTACCTAACGAAACGTTGTCCAAAAGCTAAACTAGCAAGTTAAGACTTCTAAGAACACTAAATAGAGTATAACGGTCAAATTTGATGTCTTAGGATTGCTCAGTTCTATGCGTAGACAAGTTTTCCTCGTTTCGTGCAATTTTGAACTTAACTTGGTCTATTGGCTTCTTTACCTAACGAAAGGTTGTCCAAAAGCTAAACTAGCAAGCTAAGACGTCTAAGAACACTAAATAGAGTATAACGGTCAAATTTGATGCCTTAGGATTGCTCAATTTTATGCGTATACAAGTTTTCCTCGTTTCGTGCAATTTTGAACTTAACTTGGTCTATTGGCTTCTTTACCTAACGAAAGGTTGTCCAAAAGCTAAACTAGCAAGTTAAGACTTCTAAGAACACTAAATAGAGTATCATGGTCAAATTTGATGCCTTAGGATTGCTCAGTTCTATGCGTAGACAAGTTTTGCTCGTTTCGTGCCATTTTGAACTTAACTTGGTCTATTGGCCTCTTTACCTAACGAAACATTGTCCAAAAGCTAAACTAGAAAGTTAAGACTTCTAAGAAAACTAAATAGAGTATAACGGTCCAATTTGATGCCTTAGGAATGCTCAGTTCTATGTGTAGACAAGTTTTCATCGTTTCGTGCATTTTTGAACTTAACTTGGTCTGTTGGCTTCTTTACCTAACGAAACGTTGTCCAAAAGCTAAACTAGCAAGTTAAGACTTCTAAGAACACTAAATAGAGTATAACGGTCAAATTTGATGCCTTAGGATTGCTCAATTTTATGCGTAGACAAGTTTTCCTCGTTTCGTGCAATTTTGAACTTAACTTGGTCTATTGGCTTCTTTACCTAACGAAAGGTTGTCCAAAAGCTAAACTAGCAAGTTAAGACTTCTAAGAACACTAAATAGAGTATCACGGTCAAATTTGATGCCTTAGGATTGCTCAGTTCTATGTGTAGACAAGTTTTGCTCGTTTCGTGCCATTTTGAACTTAACTTGGTCTATTGGCCTCTTTACCTAACGAAACATTGTCCAAAAGCTAAACTAGCAAGTTAAGACTTCTAAGAAAACTAAATAGAGTATAACGGTCCAATTTGATGCCTTAGGAATGCTCAGTTCTATGTGTAGACAAGTTTTCATCGTTTCGTGCAATTTTGAACTTAACTTGGTCTATTGGCTTCTTTACCTAACGAAAGGTTGTCCAAAAGCTAAACTAGAAAGTTAAGACTTCTAAGAACACTAAATAGAGTATAACGGTCAAATTTGATGCCTTAGGATTGCTCAGTTCTATGCGTAGACAAGTTTTCATCGTTTCGTGCAATTTTGAACTTAACTTGGTCTGTTGGCTTCTTTACCTAACGAAACGTTGTCCAAAAGCTAAACTAGCAAGTTAAGACTTCTAAGAACACTAAATAGAGTATAACGGTCAAATTTGATGTCTTAGGATTGCTCAGTTCTATGCGTAGACAAGTTTTCCTCGTTTCGTGCAATTTTGAACTTAACTTGGTCTATTGGCTTATTTACCTAACGAAAGGTTGTCCAAAAGCTAAACTAGAAAGCTAAGACTTCTAAGAACACTAAATAGAGTATAACGGTCAAATTTGATGCCTTAGGATTGCTCAATTTTATGGGTAGACAAGTTTTCCTCGTTTCGTGCAATTTTGAACTTAACTTGGTCTATTGGCTTCTTTACCTAACGAAAGGTTGTCCAAAAGCTAAACTAGCAAGTTAAGACTTCTAAGAACACTAAATAGAGTATCACGGTCAAATTTGATGCCTTAGGATTGCTCAGTTCTATGCGTAGACAAGTTTTGCTCGTTTCGTGCCATTTTGAACTTAACTTGGTCTATTGGCCTCTTTACCTAAACTAGCAAGTTAAGACTTCTAAGAGAATAAAATAGAGTATAACGGTCAAATTTGATGCCTTAGGAATGCTCAATTCTATGCATAGAAAAGTTTTTCACGTTTCGTGCAATTTTGGACTTAACTTGGTCTATGAGCTTCTGTACCTAACGAAACGTTCTCCAAAAGCTAAACTAGCAAGTTACGACTTCAAAGAACACTAAATAGAGTATAACGGTCCAATTAGATGGCTTAGGAATGCTCAATTCTCTGCATAGAAAAGTTTTTCACGTTTCGTGCAATTTTGAATTTAACTTTGTCTATTGGCTTCTTTACCTAATGAAACGGTGTGCAAAAGATAAAGTAGCAAGTTAAAACTTCTAATAACACTAAATAGAGTATAACGGTCCAATTTGATGCCTTAGGAATGCTCAATTCTATGCATAGACAAGTTTTTTGAGTTTCGTGCAATTTTGAACTTAACTTGGTCTATGGGCTTCTTTACCTAACGAAACGTTGTCCAAAAGCTAAAGTAGCAAGTTAAAACTTAGAATAACAATAAATAGAGTATAACGATCGAATTTGATGCCTTAGGAATGCTCAGTTCTATGCGTAGACAAGTTTTCCTCGTTTCGTGCAATTTTGGACTTAACTTGGTCTATGAGCTTCTGTACCTAACGAAACGTTCTCCAAAAGCTAAACTAGCAAGTTACGACTTCAAAGAACACTAAATAGAGTATAACTGTCCAATTAGATGGCTTAGGAATGCTCAATTCTCTGCATAGAAAAGTTTTTCACGTTTCGTGCAATTTTGAATTTAACTTTGTCTATTGGCTTCTTTACCTAATGAAACGGTGTGCAAAAGATAAAGTAGCAAGTTAAAACTTCTAATAACACTAAATAGAGTATAACGGTCCAATTTGATGCCTTAGGAATGCTCAATTCTATGCATAGACAAGTTTTTGAGTTTCGTGCAATTTTGAACTTAACTTGGTCTATGGGCTTCTTTACCTAACGAAACGTTGTCCAAAAGCTAAACTAGCAAGTTAAAACTTCATAGAAAACTAAATAGAGTATAACGGTCCAATTTGATGCCTTAGGAATACTCAGTTCTATCCGTAGACAAGTTTTCCTCGTTTCGTGCAATTTTGAACTTAACTTGGTCTATTGGCGTTTTTACCTAACGAAACGTTGTCCAAAAGCTAAACTAGCAAGTTACGACTTCTAAGAACACTAAATAGAGTATAACGGTCCAATTTACTGCCTTAGGAATACTCAATTCTATGCATAGAAAAGTTTTCACGTTTCGTGTAATTTTTAATTTAACTTGGTGTATTGGCTTCTTTACCTAACGAAACGTTGTCCAAAAGCTAAGCTAGCAAGTTAAAACTTCGAAGAACACTAAATAGAGTGTAAAGGTCCAATTTGATGCCTTAGGAATGCTCAATTCTATGCATAGACAAGTTTTTCACGTTTCGTGCATTTTTGAACATAACTTGGTCTATGGGCTTCTTTACCTAACGAAACGTCGTCCAAAAGCTAAACTAGCAAGGTAAGACTTCTAAGAACACAAAATAGAGTATAACGGTCCAATTTGATGCCTTAGAAATGCTCAGTTTTATGAGTAGACAAGTTTTCCTCAACTCGTGTTATTTTGAACTTAACTTGGTCTATGGGTTTTGTTTACCTAACGAAACGTTGTCCAAAAGCTAAACTAGCAAGTGAAAACTTCATAGAACACTAAATAGAGTATAACGGTCCAATTTGATGCCTTACGATTGCTCAGTTCTATGCGTAGACAAGTTTTCCTCGTTTCGTGCAATTGTGAACTTAACTTAGTATATTGGCTTCCTTACCTAAAGAAACGTTATCAAAAGCTAAACTAGCAAGTTAAGACTTCTAAGAACACTAAATAGAGTATAACGGTCTAATTTGATGCCTTAGGAATGCTCAGTTCTATGCGTAGACAAGTTTTCCTCGTTTCGTGCAATTTTGAACTTAACTTGGTCTATTGGCTTCTCTACCCAACGAAACATTGTCCAAAAGATTAACTCGCAAGTTAAGACTTCTAAGAACACTAAATAGAGTATAACGGTCCAATTTGATGCCTTACAAATGCTCAGTTCTATGCGTACAAAAATTTTCCTATTTTCGTGCAATTTTGAACTTAACTTGGTCTATGGGCTTCGTTACCTAACGAAACGTTGTCCAAAAGCTAAACTAGCAAGTTAAGAATTCTAAGAACACTAAATAGAGTATAACGGTCCAATTTGATGCCTTAGGATTGCTCAGTTCTATGCGTAGACAAGTTTTGCTCGTTTCGTTCCATTTTGAACTTAACTTGGTCTATTGGCCTCTTTACCTAACGAAACATTGTCCAAAAGCTAAACTAGCAAGTTAAGACTTCTAAGAACACTAAATAGAGTATAACGGTCCAATTTGATGGCTTAGTAATGCTCAGTTCTATGTGTAGACAAGTTTTCATCGTTTAGTGCAATTTTGAACTTAACTTGGTCTGTTGGCTTCTTTACCTAACGAAACGTTGTCCAAAAGCTAAACTAGCAAGTTAGGACTTCTAAGAACACTAAATAGAGTATAACGGTCTAATTTGATGCTTTAGGAATGCTCAATTCTATGCATAGACAAGTTTTTCACGGTTCCTGCAATTTTGAACTTAACTTGGTCTATTGCCTTCTCTACCTAACGAAACGTTGTCCGAAAGCTAAACTAGCAAGTTAAGATTTCTAAGAGAACTAAATAAAGTATAACGGTCCAATTTGATGCCTTAGGAATGCTCAGTTCTATGCGTAGACAAGTTTTACTCGTTTCGTGCAATTTTGGACTTAACTTGGTCTATGAGCTTCTTTACCTAACGAAACGTTGTCCAAAAGCTAAACTAGCAAGTTACGACTTCTAAGAACACTAAATAGAGTATAACGGTCCAATTTGATGGCTTAGGAATGCTCAATTCTCTGCATAGAAAAGTTTTTCACGTTTCGTGCAATTTTGAATTTAACTTGGTCTATTGGTTTCTTTACCTAATGAAACGGTGTGCAAAAGATAAAGTAGCAAGTTAAAACTTCTAAGAACACTAAATAGAGTATAACGGTCCAATTTGATGCCTTAGGAATGCTCAATTCTATGCATAGACAAGTTTTTTGAGTTTCCTGCAATTTTGAACTTAACTTGGTCTATGGGCTTCTTTACCTAACGAAACATTGTCCAAAAGCTAAACTAGAATGTTACGACTTCTAAGAACACTAAATAGAGTATAACGGTCCAATTTGATGGCTTAGGAATGCTCAATTCTCTGCATAGAAAAGTTTTTCACGTTTCGTGCAATTTTGAATTTAACTTGGTCTATTGGTTTCTTTACCTAATGAAACGGTGTGCAAAAGATAAAGTAGCAAGTTAAAACTTCTAAGAACACTAAATAGAGTATAACGGTCCAATTTGATGCCTTAGGAATACTCAGTTCAATGCGTAGAATAGTTTTCCTCGTTTCGTGCAATTTTGAACTTAACTTGGTCTATTGGCTTCTTTACCTAACGAAACCTTGTCCAAAAACTAAACAAGCAAGTTAAGACTTCTAAGAACACTAAATAGAGTATAACGGTCCAATTTGATGCCTTAAGAATGCTCAGTTCTATTAATAGACAAGTTTTCTTCGTTTGGTGCAATTTTGAACTCAACTTGGTCTATTGGCTTCTTTACCTAACAAAACGTTGTCCAAAAGCTAAACTAGCATGTTAAGACTTCCAAGAACACTAAATAGAGTATAACGGTCCAATTTGATGCCTTAGGAATGCTCAGTTCTATGCGTAGACAAGTTTTCATCGTTTAGTGCAATTTTGAACTTAACTTGGTCTGTTGGCTTCTTTACCTATCGAAACGTTGTCCAAAAGCTAAACTAGCAAGTTAGGACTTCTAAGAACACTAAATAGAGTATAACGGTCTAATTTGATGCCTTAGGAATGCTCAATTCTATGCATAGACAAGTTTTTCACGGTTCCTGCAATTTTGAACTTAACTTGGTCTATTGCCTTCTCTACCTAACGAAACGTTGTCCGAAAGCTAAACTAGCAAGTTAAGATTTCTAAGAGAACAAAATAAAGTATAACGGTCCAATTTGATGCCTTAGGAATGCTCAGTTCTATGCGTAGACAAGTTTTACTCGTTTCGTGCAATTTTGGACTTAACTTGGTCTATGAGCTTCTTTACCTAACGAAACGTTGTCCAAAAGCTAAACTAGCAAGTTACGACTTCTAAGAACACTAAATAGAGTATAATGGTCCAATTTGATGGCTTAGGAATGCTCAATTCTCTGCATAGAAAAGTTTTTCACGTTTCGTGCAATTTTGAATTTAACTTGGTCTATTGGTTTCTTTACCTAATGAAACGGTGTGCAAAAGATAAAGTAGCAAGTTAAAACTTCTAAGAACACTAAATAGAGTATAACGGTCCAATTTGATGCCTTAGGAATGCTCAATTCTATGCATAGACAAGTTTTTTGAGTTTCCTGCAATTTTGAACTTAACTTGGTCTATGGGCTTCTTTACCTAACGAAACATTGTCCAAAAGCTAAACTAGAAAGTTACGACTTCTAAGAACACTAAATAGAGTATAACGGTCCAATTTGATGGCTTAGGAATGCTCAATTCTCTGCATAGAAAAGTTTTTCACGGTCCAATTTGATGCCTTAGGAATACTCAGTTCAATGCGTAGAATAGTTTTCCTCGTTTCGTGCAATTTTGAACTTAACTTGGTCTATTGGCTTCTTTACCTAACGAAACATTGTCCAAAAACTAAACAAGCAAGTTAAGACTTCTAAGAACACTAAATAGAGTATAACGGTCCAATTTGATGCCTTAAGAATGCTCAGTTCTATTAATAGACAAGTTTTCTTCGTTTGGTGCAATTTTGAACTCAACTTGGTCTATTGGCTTCTTTGCCTAACAAAACGTTGTCCAAAAGCTAAACTAGCATGTTAAGACTTCCAAGAACACTAAATAGAGTATAACGGTCCAATTTGATGCCTTAGGAATGCTCAGTTCTATGCGTAGACAAGTTTTCCTCGTTTCGTGCTATTTTGAACTTAACTTGGTCTATTGGCTTCTTTACCTAACGAAACGTTGTCCAAATGCTAAACTAGCAAGTTAAGACTTCTAAGAACACTAAATAGAGTATAACGGTCCAATTTAATGCCTTAGGAATGCTCAATTCTATGCATAGAAAAGTTTTTCGCGTTTCGTGTAATTTTGAATTTAGCTTGGTCTATTGGCTTCTTTACCTAATGAAACGTTGTACAAAAGCTAACCTAGCAAGTTAAAACTTCGAACAACACTAAATAGAGTATAAAGGTCCAATTTGATGCCTTATGAATGCTCAATTCTATGCATAGACAAGTTTTTCAGGTTTCGTGCAATTTGAACATAACTTGGTCTATGGGCTTCTTTACCTATGAAACGTTGTCCAAAAGCTAAACTAGCAAGTTAAAACTTCGTAGAACACTAAATAGAGTATAACGGTCCGATTTGATGCATTAGGAATGCTCAAATCTATGCGTAGACATGTTTTCCTCGTTTCGTGTAATTTTGAACTTAACTTGGTCTATTGGCTTCTTTACCTAACGAAACGTTGTCCAAAAGCTAAACTAGCAAGTTAAGACTTCTAAGAACACTAAATAGAGTATAACGGTCCAATTTGATGCCTTAGGAATGCTCAATTGTATGCATGGACAAGTTTTTCACGTTTCGTGCAATTTTGAACTTAACTTGGTCTATTGGCTTCTTTACCTAACGAAACGTTGTCCAAAAGCTAAAATATCAAGTTAAAACTTCTAAGAACACTAAATAGAGTATAACGGTCCAATTTGATGCCTTAGGAATGTTCAATTGTATGCATGAACAAGTTTTTCATGTTTCGTGCAATTTTTAACTTAACTTGGTCTATTGGCTTCTTTACTTTACGAAACGTTGTCCAAAAGCTAAACTAGCAAGTAAAGACTTCCAAGAACACTAAATAGAGTATAGCGGTCCAATTTGATGCCTTAGGAATGCTCAGTTCTATGCGTAGACAAGTTTTCCTCGTTTCGTGCAATTTGAACTTGACTTGGTCTATTGGCTTCTTTACCGAACGAAACGTTGTCCAAATGCTAAACTAGCAAGTTACGACTTCTAAGAACACTAAATAGAGTATAACGGTCCAATTTGATGTCTTAGAAATGCTCAGTTCTATGCGTAGACAAGTTTTCCTCGTTTCGTGCAATTTTGAACTTAACTTGGTCTATTGGCTTCTTTACCCAATGAAACGCTGTCCAAAAGCTAAACTAGCAAGTTACGACTTCTAAGAACACTAAATAGAGTATAACGGTCGAATTTGATGCATTAGGAATGCTCAATTCTATGCGTAGACAAGTTTTCCTCGTTTCGTGCAATTTTGGACTTAACTTGGTCTATGGGCTTCTTTACCTAACGAAACGTCGTCCAAAAGCTAAACTAGCAAGTTACGACTTCTAAGAACACTAAATAGAGTATAACGGTCCAATTTGATGGCTTAGGAATGCTCAATTCTCTGCATAGAAAAGTTTTTCACGTTTCGTGCAATTTTGAATTTAACTTGGTCTATTGGCTTCTTTACCTCATGAAACGTTGTCCAAAAGCTAAAGTAGCAAGTTAAAACTTTGAAGAACACTAAATAGAGTATAACGGTCGAATTTGATGCGTTAGAAATGCTCAGTTCTATGCGTAGACAAGTTTTCATCGTTTCGTGCATTTTTGGACTTAACTTGGTCTATGAGCTTCTTTACCTAACGAAACGTTGTCAAAAAGATAAACTAGCAAGTTACGACTTCTAAGAACACTAAATAGAGTATAACGGTCCAATTTGATGGCTTCGGAATGCTCAATTTTCTGCATAGAAAAGCTTTTCTCGTTTCGTGCAATTTTGAATTTAACTTGGTCAATTGGCTTCTTTACCTAATGAAACAGTGTGAAAAAGCTAAAGTAGCAAGTTAAAACTTCTAAGAACACTAAATAGAGTATAACGGTCAAATTTGAGGCCTTAGGAATGCTCAATTCTATGCATAGACAAGTTTTTCGAGTTTCGCGCAATTTTGAACTTAACTAGGTCTATGGGCTTCTTTACCTAACGAAACGTTGTCCAAAAGCTAAAATAGCAAGTTAAAACATCGTAGAACACTAAATAGAGTATAACTGTCCAATTTGATGCCTTCGGAATACTCAGTTCTATGCGTAGACAAGTTTTCCTCGTTTCGTGCAATTTTGAACTTAACTTGGTCTATTGGCTTCTTTACCTAACGAAACATTGTCCAAAAACTAAACAAGCAAGTTAAGACTTCTAAGAACACTAAATAGAGTATAATGGTCCAATTTGATGGCTTAGGAATGCTAAGTTCTATTAATAGACAAGTTTTTCTCGTTTGGTGCAATTTTGAACTTAACTTGGTATATGGGCTTCTTTACCTAACGAAACGTTGTCCAAAAGCTAAACTAGCAAGTTAAGACATCTAAGAACACTAAATAGAGTATAACGGTCCAATTTCATGCCTTAGGAATGCTCAGTTCTATGCGTAGACAAGTTTTCCTCATTTCGTGTAATTTTGAACTTAACTTGGTCTATTGGCTTCTTTACCTAACGAAACGTTGTCCAAAAACTAAACAAGCAAGTTAAGACTTCTAAGAACACTAAATAGAGTATAATGGTCCGATTTGATGCCTTAGGAATGTTCAATTGTATGCATGAACAAGTTTTTCATGTTTCGTGCAATTTTTAACTTAACTTGGTATATTGGCTTCTTTACCTAACGAAACGTTGTCCAAAAGCTAAACTAGCAAGTTAAGACATCTAAGAACACTAAATAGAGTATAGCGGTCCAATTTCATGCCTTAGGAATGCTCTGTTCTATGCGTAGACAAGTTTTCCTTATTTCGTGTAATTTTGAACTTAACTTGGTCTATTGGCTTCTTTACCTAACGAAACGTTGTCCAAAAACTAAACAAGCAAGTTAAAACTTCTAAGAACACTAAATAGAGTATAACGGTCCAATTTGATGCCTTAGGAATGTTCAATTGTATGCATGAACAAGTTTTTCATGTTTCGTGCAATTTTTAACTTAACTTGGTCTATTGGCTTCTTTACCTTACGAAACGTTGTCCAAAAGCTAAACTAGCAAGTAAAGACTTCTAAGAACACTAAATAGAGTATAGCGGTCCAATTTGATGCCTTAGGAATGCTCAGTTCTATGCGTAGACAAGTTTTCCTCGTTTCGTGCAATTTTGAACTTGACTTGGTCTATTGGCTTCTTTACCGAACGAAACGTTGTCCAAATGCTAAACTAGCAAGTTTCGACTTCTAAAAACACTAAATAGAGTATAACGGTCCAATTTGATGTCTTAGAAATGCTAAGTTCTATGCGTAGACAAGTTTTCCTCGTTTCGTGCAATTTTGAACTTAACTTGGTCTATTGGCTTCTTTACCCAATGAAACGCTGTCCAAAAGCTAAACTAGCAAGTTACGACTTCTAAGAACACTAAATAGAGTATAACGGTCGAATTTGATGCCTTAGGAATGCTCAGTTCTATGCGTAGACAAGTTTTCCTCGTTTCGTGCAATTTTGGACTTAACTTGGTCTATGGGCTTCTTTACCTAACGAAACATCGTCCAAAAGCTAAACTAGCAAGTTACGACTTCTAAGAACACTAAATAGAGTATAACGGTCCAATTTGATGGCTTAGGATGCTCAATTCTCTGCATAGAAAAGTTTTTCACGTTTCGTGCAATTTTGAATTTAACTTGGTCTATTGGCTTCTTTACCTCATGAAACGTTGTCCAAAAGCTAAAGTAGCAAGTTAAAACTTTGAAGAACACTAAATAGTGTATAACGGTCGAATTTGATGCGTTAGGAATGCTCAGTTCTATGCGTAGACAAGTTTTTCGTTTCGTGCAATTTTGGACTTAACTTGGTCTATGAGCTTCTTTACCTAACGAAACGTTGTCAAAAAGATAAACTAGCAAGTTACGACTTCTAAGAACACTAAATAGAGTATAACGGTCCAATTTGATGGCTCGGAATGCTCAATTTTCGGCATAGAAAAGTTTTTCTCGTTTCGTGCAATTTTGAATTTAACTTGGTCAATTGGCTTCTTTCCTACTAATGAAACGGTGTGAAAAAGCTAAAGTAGCAAGTTAAAACTTCTAAGAACACTAAATAGAGTATAACGGTCAAATTTGAGGCCTTAGGAATGCTCAATTCTATGCGTAGACAAGTTTTCCTCGTTTCGTGCAATTTTGAACTTAACTTGGTCTATTGGCTTCTTTACCTAACGAAACGTTGTCCAAAAACTAAACAAGCAAGTTAAGACTTCTAAGAACACTAAATAGAGTATAATGGTCCAATTTGATGCCTTAGGAATGCTAAGTTCTATTAATAGACAAGTTTTTCCCGTTTGGTGCAATTTTGAACTTAACTTGGTCTATTGGCTTCTTTACCTAACGAAACGTTGTCCAAAAGCTAAACTAGCAAGTTAAGACATCTAAGAACACTAAATAGAGTATAACGGTCCAATTTCATGCCTTAGGAATGCTCAGTTCTATGCGTAGACAAGTTTTCCTCATTTCGTGTAATTTTGAACTTAACTTGGTCTATTGGCTTCTTTACCTAATGAAACGCTGTCCAAAAGCTAAACTAGCAATTTACGACTTCTAAGAACACTAAATAGAGTATAACGGTCGAATTTGATGCCTTAGGAATGCTCAGTTCTATGCGTAGACAGGTTTTCTCGTTTCGTGCAATTTTAGACTTAACTTGGTCTATGGGCTTCTTTACCTAACGAAACGTTGTCCAAAAGCTAAACTAGCAAGTTACGACTTCTAAGAACACTAAATAGAGTATAACGGTCCAATTTGATGGCTTAGGAATCATCAATTCTCTACATAGAAAAGTTTTTCACGTTTCGTGCATTTTTGAATTTAACTTGGTCTATTGACTTATTTACCTCATGAAACGTTGTCCAAAAGCTAAAATAGCAAGTTAAAACTTCGAAGAACACTAAATAGAGTATAACGGTCCAATTTGATGCCTTAGGAATGCTCAGTTCTATGCGTAGACAAGTTTTCCTCGTTTTGTGTAATTTTGGACTTAACTTGGTCTATGAGCTTCTTTACCTAACGAAACGTTGTCGAAAAGCTAAACTAGCAATTTACGACTTCTAAGAACACTAAATAGAGTATAACGGTCCAATTTGATGGCTTAGGAATGCTCAATTCTCTGCATAGAAAAGTTTTTCACGTGTCGTGCAATTTTTAATTAACTTGGTCTATTGGTTTCTTTACATAATGAAACGGTGTGCAAAAGCTAAAGTAGCAAGTTACGACTTCTAAGAACACTAAATAGAGTATAACGGTCGAATTTGATGCCTTAAGAATGCTCAGTTCTATGCGTAGACAAGTTTTCCTCGTTTCGTGCAATTTTGGACTTAACTTGGTCTATGGGCTTCTTTACCTAACGAAACGTTGTCCAAAAGCTAAACTACCAAGTTACGACTTCTAAGAACACTAAATAGAGTATAACGGTCCAACTTGATGGCTTAGGAATGCTCATTCTCTGCATAGAAAAGTTTTTCACGTTTCGTGCAATTTTGAATTTAACTTGGTCTATTGGCTTCTTTACCTCATGAAATGTTGTCCAAAAGCTAAAGTAGCAAGTTCAAACTTTGAAGAACACTAAATAGTATATACGGTCGAATTTGATGCGTTAGGAATGCTCAGTTCTATGCGTAGACAAGTTTTACTCGTTTCGTGCAATTTTGGACTTAACTTGGTCTATGAGCTTCTTTACCTAACGAAACGTTGTCAAAAAAATAAACTAACAAGTTACGACTTCTAAGAACACTAAATAGAGTATAACGGTCCCAACTTGATGGCTTCGGAATGCTCAATTTATGAAGGAATTTGATGCCTTAGGAATGCTCA
Source organism: Tripterygium wilfordii (assembly GCF_013401445.1). Taxonomy (NCBI): domain Eukaryota; kingdom Viridiplantae; phylum Streptophyta; class Magnoliopsida; order Celastrales; family Celastraceae; genus Tripterygium; species Tripterygium wilfordii. Next base: position 125,142 of record NW_024056158.1, read on the forward strand.
ATTCTATGCATAGACAAGTTTTTCACGTTTCGTGCAATTTTGAACATAACTTGGTCTATGGGCTTCTTTACCTATGAAACGTTGCCCAAAAGCTAAATTAGCAAGTTAAAACTTCTTAGAACACTAAATAGAGTATAACGGTCCGATTTGATGCCTTAGGAATGCTCAGTTCTATGCGTAGACAAGTTTTTCCTCGTTTTCGTTGTAATTTTGAACGTAACTTGGTCTATTAGCTTCTTTACCTAACGAAACGTTGTCCAAAAGCTAAACTAGCAAGTTAAGACTTCTAAAACACTAAATAGAGTATAACGGTCCAATTTGATGGCTTCGGAATGCTCAATTCTCTGCATAGAAAAGTTTTTCACGTTTCATGCAATTTTGAATTTAACTTGGTCTATTGGCTTCTTTACTCATGAAACGTTGTCCAAAGCTAAAGTAGCAAGTTAAAACTTTTCAGAACACTAAATAGAGTATAACGGTCGAATTTAATGCTTAGGAATGCTCAGTTCTATGCGTAGACAAGTTTTCCTCGTTTCGTGCAATTTTGGACTTAACTTGGTCTATTAGCTTCTTTACCTAACGAAACGTTGTCAAAAGCTAAACTAGCAAGTTACGACTTATAAGAACACTAAATAGAGTATAAAGTCCAATTTGATGGCTTCGGAATGCTCAATTTTCTGCATAGAAAGTTTTTCTCGTTTCGTGCAATTTTGAATTTAACTTGGTCAATTGGCTTCTTTACCTAATGAAACGTGTGCAAAAGCTAAAGTAGCAAGTTAAAACTTCTAAGAACACTAAATAGAGTATAACGGTCCAATTTGAGGCCTTAGGAATGCTCAATTCTATGCATAGACAAGTTTTTCGAGTTTCGTGCAATTTTGAACTTAACTTGGTCTATGGCTTCTTTACCTAACGAAACGTTGTCCAAAAGCTAAAATAGCAAGTTAAAACATCGTAGAACACTAAATAGAGTATAACTGTCCAACTTGATGCCTTCGGAATACTCAGTTCTATGCGTAGACAAGTTTTCCTCGTTTCGTGCAATTTTGAACTTAACTTGGTCTATTGGCTTCTTTACCTAACGAAACGTTGTACAAAAATAAACAAGCAAGTTAAGACTTCTAATAACACTAAATAGAGTATAACGGTCCAATTTGATGCCTTAGGAATGCTCAGTTCTATATAGACAAGTTTTACTCGTTTGGTGCAATTTTGATCTTAACTTGGTCTATTGGCTTCTTTACCTAACGAAACGTTGTCCAAAGCTAAACTAGCAAGTTAAGACATTTAAGAACACTAAATAGAGTATAACGGTCCAATTTGATGCCTTAGGAATGCTCAGTTCTATGCGTAGACAAGTTTTCCATTTCGTGCAATTTTCAACTTAACTTGGTCTATTGGCTTCTTTACCTAATGAAACGCTGTCCAAAAGCTAAACTAGCAATTTACGACTTCTAAGAACACTAAATAGAGTATAACGGTCAATTTGATGCCTTAGGAATGCTCAGTTCTATGCGCAAAAGTTTTCCTCGTTTTGTGCAATTTTAGACTTAACTTGGTCTATGGGCTTCTTTACCTAACGATACGTTGTCCAAAAGCTAAACTAGCAAGATACGACTTCTGAGAACACTAAATAGAGTATAACGGTCCAATTTGATGGCTTAGGAATCCTCAATTCTCTACATTGAAAAGTTTTTCACGTTTCGTGCATTTTTGAATTTAACTTGGTCTATTGGCTTCTTTACCTCATGAAACGTTGTCCAAAAGCTAAAGTAGCAAGTTAAAACTTCGAAGAACACTAAATAGAGTATAACGGTCCAATTTGATGCCTTAGGAATGCTCAGTTCTATGCGTAGACAAGTTTTCCTCGTTTTGTGTAATTTTGGACTTAACTTGGTCTATGAGTTTCTTTACCTAACGAAACGTTGTCAAAAGCTAAACTAGCAAGTTACGACTTCAAGAACACTAAATAGAGTATAACGGTCCAATTTGATCGCTTAGGAATGCTCAATTCTCTGCATAGAAAAGTTTTTCACGTCGTGCAATTTTAATTTAACTTGGTCTATTGGCTTCTTTACATAATGAAACGTGTGCAAAAGCTAAATTAGCAAGTTACGACTTCTAAGAACACTAAATAGAGTATAACGGTCGAATTTGATGCCTTAGGAATGCTCAGTTCTATGCGTAGACAAGTTTTACTCGTTTCGTGCAATTTTGGACTTAACTTGGTCTATGGCTTCTTTACCTAACGAAACGTTGTCCAAAAGCTAAACTAGCAAGTTACGACTTCTAAGAACACTAAATAGAGTATAACGGTCCAATTTGATGCTTCGGAATGCTCAATTCTCTGCATAGAAAAGTTTTTCACGTTTCATGCAATTTTGAATTTAACTTGGTCTATTGGCTTCTTTACCTCATGAAACGTTGTCCAACAGCTAAAGTAGCAAGTTAAAACTTTTCAGAACACTAAATAGAGTATAACGGTCGAATTTGATGCTTAGGAATGCTCAGTTCTATGCGTAGACAAGTTTTCCTCGTTTCGTGCAATTTTGACTTAACTTGGTCTATTAGCTTCTTTACCTAATGAAACGTTGTCAAAAGTAAACTAGCAAGTTACGACTTATAAGAACACTAAATAGAGTATAACGGTCCAATTTGATGGCTTCAGAATGCTCAATTTCTGCATAGAAAAGTTTTTCTCGTTTCGTGCAATTTTGAATTTAACTTGGTCAATTGGCTTCTTTACCTAATGAAACGTTGTGCAAAAGCTAAAGTAGCAAGTTAAAACTTCTAAGAACACTAAATAGAGTATAACGGTCCAATTTGAGGCCTTAGGAATGCTCAATTCTATGCATAGACAAGTTTTTCGAGTTTCGTGCAATTTTGACTTAACTTGGTCTATGGCTTCTTTACCTAACGAAACGTTGTCCAAAAGCTAAATAGCAAGTTAAACATTGTAGAACACTAAATAGAGTATAACTGTCCAATTTGATGCCTTCAGAATACTCAGTTCTATGCGTATACAAGTTTTCCTCGTTTCGTGCAATTTTGAACTTAACTTGGTCTATTGGCTTCTTTACCTAACGAAACGTTGTCCAAAACTAAACAAGCAAGTTAAGACTTCTAAGAACACTAAATAGAGTATAACGGTCCAATTTGATGGCTTAGGAATGCTCAATTCTCTACATAGAAAAGTTTTTCACGTTTCGTTCATTTTGAATTTAACTTGGTCTATTGCTTCTTTACCTCATGAAACGTTGTCCAAAAGCTAAAGTAGCAAGTTAAAACTTCGAAGAACACTAAATAGAGTATAACGGTCCAATTTGATGCCTTTGGAATGCTCAGTTCTATGCGTAGAAAAGTTTTCCTCGTTTTGTGTAATTTTGACTTAACTTGGTCTATGAGCTTCTTTACCTAACGAAACGTTGTCAAAAGCTAAACTAGCAAGTTACGACTTCTAAGAACACTAAATAGAGTATAACGGTCCAATGATGGCTTAGGAATGCTCAATTCTCTGCAAAGAAAAGTTTTCACGTTTCGTGCAATTTTAAATTTAACTTGGTCTATTGGCTTCTTTACTAATGAAACGTGCAAAAGCTAAAGTAGAAAGTTAAAACTTCTAAAACACTAAATAGAGTATAACGGTCCAATTTGAGGCCTTAGGAATGCTCAATTCTATGCATAGACAAGTTTTTCGAGTTTCGTGCAATTTTGAGCTTAACTTGGTCTATGGCTTCTTTACCTAACGAAACGTTGTCCAAAAGCTAAATAGCAAGTTAAAACTTGTAGAACACTAAATAGAGTATAACGGTCCAATTTGATGCCTTAGGAATACTCAGTTCTATGCGTATACAAGTTTTCCTCGTTTCGTGCAATTTTGAACTTAACTTGGTCTATTGGCTTCTTTACCTAACGAAACGTTGTCCAAAACTAAACAAGCAAGTTAAGACTTCTAAGAACACTAAATAGAGTATAACGGTCCAATTTGATGCTTAGGAATCCTCAATTCTCTACATAGAAAAGTTTTTCACGTTTCGTTCATTTTTGAATTTAACTTGGTCTATTGCTTCTTTACCTCATGAAACGTTGTCCAAAAGCTAAAGTAGCAAGAAGTTAAAACTTCGAAGAACACTAAATAGAGTATAACGGTCCAATTTGATGCCTTAGGAATGCTCAGTTCTATGCGTAGAAAGTTTTCCTCGTTTGTGTAATTTTGGACTTAACTTGGTCTATGGCTTCTTTACCTAACGAAACGTTGTCGAAAAGCTAAACTAGCAAGTTACGACTTCTAAGAACACTAAATAGAGTATAACGGTCCAATTGATGGCTTAGGAATGCTCAATTCTCTGCAAAGAAAAGTTTTTCACGTTTCGTGCAATTTTTAATTTAACTTGGTCTATTGGCTTCTTTACTAATGAAACGTGTGCAAAAGCTAAAGTAGCAAGTTAAACTTCTAAAACACTAAATAGAGTATAACGGTCCAATTTGATACCTTAGGAATGCTCAGTTCTATGCGTAGACAAGTTTTTCGTTCGTGCAATTTTGGACTTAACTTGTCTATTGGCTTCTTTACCTAACGAAACGTTGTCCAAAAGCTAAACAAGCAAGTTAAAACTTCTAAGAACACTAAATAGAGTATAACGGTCCAATTTGATGCCTTAGGAATGCTCAGTTCTTTAATAGAAAGTTTCCTCGTTTGTGCAATTTTGAACTTAACTTGGTCTATTGGCTTCTTTACCTAACGAAACATTGTCCAAAAGCTAAACTAGCAAGTTAAGACTTCTAAGAACACTAAATAGAGTATAACGGTCCAATTTGATGACTTAGGAATGCTCAGTTCTATGCGTAGACAAGTTTTCGTCGTTTCGTGCAATTTTGAACTTAACTTGGTCTATTGGCTTCTTTACCTAACGAAACGTTGTCCAAAAGCTAAACTGGCAAGTTGACTTCTAAGAACACTAAATAGAGTATAACGGTCAATTTGATGCCTTAGGAATGCTCATTCTATGCATAGAAAGTTTTCACGTTTCTTGCAATTTTGAATTTAACTTGGTCTATTGGCTTCTTTACCTAATGAAACGTTGTCCAAAAGCTAAACTAGCAAGTTAAAACTTCTAAGAACACTAAATAGAGTATAAGGTCCAATTTGATGCCTTAGGAATGCTCAATTCTATGCATAGACAAGTTTTTCACGTTTCGTGCAATTTTGAACATAACTTGGTCTATGGCTTCTTTACCTAATGAAACGTTGCCCAAAAGCTAAACTAGCAAGTTAAAACTTCTAGAACACTAAATAGAGTATAACGGTCCAATTTGATGCCTTAGGAATGCTCAGTTCTATGCGTAGACAAGTTTTCCTCGTTTCGTGTAATTTTGAACGTAACTTGGTCTATTAGCTTCTTTACCTAACGAAACGTTGTCCAAAAGCTAAACTAGCAAGTTAAGACTTCTAAGAACACTAAATAGAGTATAACGGTCCAATTTGATGCTTAGGAATGCTCAATTCTCTGCATAGAAAGTTTTTCACGTTTCTGCAATTTTGAATTTAACTTGGTCTATTGGCTTCTTTACTCATGAAACGTTGTCCAAAGCTAAAGTAGCAAGTTAAAACTTCTTAGAACACTAAATAGAGTATAACGGTCCGAATTTGATGCTTAGGAATGCTCAGTTCTATGCGTAGACAAGTTTTCCTCGTTTCGTGCAATTTTGACTTAACTTGGTCTATTAGCTTCTTTACCTAACGAAACGTTGTCAAAAGCTAAACTAGCAAGTTAAGACTTCTAAGAACACTAAATAGAGTATAACGGTCCAATTTGATGGCTTCGGAATGCTCAATTTCTGCATAGAAAAGTTTTCTCGTTTCGTGCAATTTTGAATTTAACTTGGTCTTTGGCTTCTTTACCTAATGAAACGTGTGCAAAAGCTAAAGTAGCAAGTTAAACTTCTAAGAACACTAAATAGAGTATAACGGTCCAATTTGATGCCTTAGGAATGCTCAATTCTATGCATAGACAAGTTTTTCGAGTTTCGTGCAATTTTGAACTTAACTTGGTCTATTGGCTTCTTTACCTAACGAAACGTTGTCCAAAAGCTAAATAGCAAGTTAAAACATTGTAGAACACTAAATAGAGTATAACTGTCCAATTTGATGCCTTCGGAATACTCAGTTCTATGCGTAGACAAGTTTTCCTCGTTTCGTGCAATTTTGAACTTAACTTGGTCTATTGGCTTCTTTACCTAACGAAACGTTGTCCAAAACTAAACAAGCAAGTTAAGACTTCTAAGAACACTAAATAGAGTATAACGGTCCAATTTGATGGCTTAGGAATGCTCAATTCTACATAGAAAAGTTTTTCACGTTTCGTTCATTTTGAACTTAACTTGGTCTATTGCTTCTTTACCTAATGAAACGTTGTCCAAAAGCTAAAGTAGCAAGTTAAAACTTCGAAGAACACTAAATAGAGTATAACGGTCCAATTTGATGCCTTAGGAATGCTCAGTTCTATGCGTAGAAAGTTTTCCTCGTTTGTGTAATTTTGAACTTAACTTGGTCTATGGCTTCTTTACCTAACGAAACGTTGTCCAAAAGCTAAACTAGCAAGTTAGACTTCTAAGAACACTAAATAGAGTATAACGGTCCAATTTGATGCTTAGGAATGCTCAATTCTGCAGAAAAGTTTTTCACGTTTCGTGCAATTTTAATTTAACTTGGTCTATTGGCTTCTTTACCTAATGAAACGTTGTGCAAAAGCTAAAGTAGCAAGTTAAACTTCTAAGAACACTAAATAGAGTATAACGGTCCAATTTGATGCCTTAGGAATGCTCAATTCTATGCATAGACAAGTTTTTCGTTTCGTGCAATTTTGAACTTAACTTGGTCTATGGCTTCTTTACCTAACGAAACGTTGTCCAAAAGCTAAACTAGCAAGTTAAAACTTCTAAGAACACTAAATAGAGTATAACGGTCCAATTTGATGCCTTAGGAATGCTCAGTTCTATGCGTAGACAAGTTTTCCTCGTTTCGTGCAATTTTGAACTTAACTTGGTCTATTGGCTTCTTTACCTAACGAAACGTTGTCCAAAAGCTAAACTAGCAAGTTAAAACTTCTAAGAACACTAAATAGAGTATAACGGTCCAATTTGATGCCTTAGGAATGCTCAGTTCTATAGACAAGTTTTCCTCGTTTCGTGCAATTTTGAACTTAACTTGGTCTATTGGCTTTTTACCTAACGAAACGTTGTCCAAAAGCTAAAATAGCAAGTTAAGCTTCTAAGAACACTAAATAGAGTATAACGGTCCAATTTGATGCCTTAGGAATGCTCAGTTCTATGCGTAGACAAGTTTTCGTTTCAATTTTGAACTTAACTTGGTCTATTGGCTTCTTTACCTAACGAAACGTTGTCCAAAAGCTAAACTAGCAAGTTAACTTCTAAGAACACTAAATAGAGTATAACGGTCAATTTGATGCCTTAGGAATGCTCATTCTATGCATAGACAAGTTTTCACGTTTCTTGTAATTTTGAATTAACTTGGTCTATTGGCTTCTTTACCTAATGAAACGTTGTCCAAAAGCTAACTAGCAAGTTAAACTTCTAAGAACACTAAATAGAGTATAACGGTCCAATTTGATGCCTTAGGAATGCTCATTCTATGCATAGACAAGTTTTTCACGTTTCGTGCAATTTTGAACTTAACTTGGTCTATTGGCTTCTTTACCTATGAAACGTTGTCCAAAAGCTAAACTAGCAAGTTAAAACTTCTAGAACACTAAATAGAGTATAACGGTCCAATTTGATGCCTTAGGAATGCTCAGTTCTATGCGTAGACAAGTTTTCGTTTCGTGTAATTTTGAACTTAACTTGGTCTATTGGCTTCTTTACCTAACGAAACGTTGTCCAAAAGCTAAACTAGCAAGTTAAGACTTCTAAGAACACTAAATAGAGTATAACGGTCCAATTTGATGCCTTAGGAATGCTCAATTCTATGCATTAGACAAGTTTTTCACGTTTCGTGCAATTTTGAACTTAACTTGGTCTATTGGCTTCTTTACCTAACGAAACGTTGTCCAAAAGCTAAACTAGCAAGTTAAGACTTCTAAGAACACTAAATAGAGTATAACGGTCCAATTTGATGCCTTAGGAATGCTCAGTTCTATATAGACAAGTTTTCCTCGTTTCGTGCAATTTTGAACTTAACTTGGTCTATTGGCTTCTTTACCTAACGAAACGTTGTCCAAAAGCTAAACTAGCAAGTTAAGACTTCTAAGAACACTAAATAGAGTATAACGGTCCAATTTGATGCCTTAGGAATGCTCAGTTCTATGCGTAGATAAGTTTTCCGTTTCGTGCAATTTTGAACTTAACTTGGTCTATTGGCTTCTTTACCTAATGAAACGTCCAAAAGCTAAACTAGCAAGTTAGACTTCTAAGAACACTAAATAGAGTATAACGGTCCAATTTGATGCCTTAGGAATGCTCATTTCTACATAGAAAGTTTTTCACGTTTCGTGCAATTTTGAACTTAACTTGGTCTATTGGCTTCTTTACCTAATGAAACGTTGTCCAAAAGCTAAACTAGCAAGTTAAACTTCTAAGAACACTAAATAGAGTATAACGGTCCAATTTGATGCCTTAGGAATGCTCAGTTCTATGCGTAGACAAGTTTTCCTTTTGTGCAATTTTGAACTTAACTTGGTCTATTGGCTTCTTTACCTAACGAAACGTTGTCCAAAAGCTAAACTAGCAAGTTACGACTTCTAAGAACACTAAATAGAGTATAACGGTCCAATTTGATGCCTTAGGAATGCTCATTCTATGCATAGAAAGTTTTCCGTTTCGTGCAATTTTAACTTAACTTGGTCTTGGCTTCTTTACCTAACGAAACGTTGTCCAAAAGCTAAACTAGCAAGTTAAAACTTCTAAGAACACTAAATAGAGTATAACGGTCCAATTTGATGCCTTAGGAATGCTCAATTCTATGCATAGACAAGTTTTTCGTTTCGTGCAATTTTGAACTTAACTTGGTCTATTGGCTTCTTTACCTAACGAAACGTTGTCCAAAAGCTAAACTAGCAAGTTAAACTTACTAAGAACACTAAATAGAGTATAACTGTCCAATTTGATGCCTTAGGAATGCTCAGTTCTATGCGTAGACAAGTTTTCTCGTTTCGTGCAATTTTGAACTTAACTTGGTCTATTGGCTTCTTTACCTAACGAAACGTTGTCCAAAAGCTAAACTAGCAAGTTAAAACTTCTAAGAACACTAAATAGAGTATAACGGTCCAATTTGATGCCTTAGGAATGCTCAGTTCTATAGACAAGTTTTCCTCGTTTCGTGCAATTTTGAACTTAACTTGGTCTATTGGCTTCTTTACCTAACGAAACGTTGTCCAAAAGCTAAACTAGCAAGTTAAGACTTCTAAGAACACTAAATAGAGTATAACGGTCCAATTTGATGCCTTAGGAATGCTCAGTTCTATGCGTAGACAAGTTTTCCTCGTTTCGTGCAATTTTGAACTTAACTTGGTCTATTGGCTTCTTTACCTAACGAAACGTTGTCCAAAAGCTAAACTAGCAAGTTAAACTTCTAAGAACACTAAATAGAGTATAACGGTCCAATTTGATGCCTTAGGAATGCTCAATTCTATGCATAGACAAGTTTTTCGTTTTGTAATTTTGAACTTAACTTGGTCTATTGGCTTCTTTACCTAATGAAACGTTGTCCAAAAGCTAAACTAGCAAGTTAAACTTCTAAGAACACTAAATAGAGTATAAGGTCCAATTTGATGCCTTAGGAATGCTCAATTCTATGCATAGACAAGTTTTCACGTTTCGTGCAATTTTGAACTTAACTTGGTCTATGGCTTCTTTACCTAATGAAACGTTGTCCAAAAGCTAAACTAGCAAGTTAAACTTCTTAGAACACTAAATAGAGTATAACGGTCAATTTGATGCCTTAGGAATGCTCAGTTCTATGCGTAGACAAGTTTTCCTCGTTTCGTGTAATTTTGAACTTAACTTGGTCTATTGGCTTCTTTACCTAACGAAACGTTGTCCAAAAGCTAAACTAGCAAGTTAAGACTTCTAAGAACACTAAATAGAGTATAACGGTCCAATTTGATGCCTTAGGAATGCTCATTCTATGCATTAGACAAGTTTTCACGTTTCGTGCAATTTTGAACTTAACTTGGTCTATTGGCTTCTTTACCTAACGAAACGTTGTCCAAAAGCTAAACTAGCAAGTTAAGACTTCTAAGAACACTAAATAGAGTATAACGGTCCAATTTGATGCCTTAGGAATGCTCAGTTCTATATAGACAAGTTTTCCTCGTTTCGTGCAATTTTGAACTTAACTTGGTCTATTGGCTTCTTTACCTAACGAAACGTTGTCCAAAAGCTAAACTAGCAAGTTAAGACTTCTAAGAACACTAAATAGAGTATAACGGTCCAATTTGATGCCTTAGGAATGCTCAGTTCTATGCGTAGACAAGTTTTCCTCGTTTCGTGCAATTTTGAACTTAACTTGGTCTATTGGCTTCTTTACCTAACGAAACGTTGTCCAAAAGCTAAACTAGCAAGTTAAGACTTCTAAGAACACTAAATAGAGTATAACGGTCAATTTGATGCCTTAGGAATGCTCATTCTATGCATAGAAAGTTTTCCACGTTTCGTGCAATTTTGAACTTAACTTGGTCTATTGGCTTCTTTACCTAATGAAACGTTGTCCAAAAGCTAAACTAGCAAGTTAAACTTCTAAGAACACTAAATAGAGTATAACGGTCCAATTTGATGCCTTAGGAATGCTCAGTTCTATGCGTAGACAAGTTTTCCTCGTTTCGTGCAATTTTGAACTTAACTTGGTCTATGGCTTCTTTACCTAATGAAAGATGTGTCAAAAGCTAAACTAGCAAGTTACGACTTCTAAGAACACTAAATAGAGTATAACGGTCCAATTTGATGCTTAGGAATGCTCAATTCTCTGCATAGAAAGTTTTTCACGTTTCGTGCAATTTTAATTTAACTTGGTCTATTGGCTTTACTAATGAAACGTTGTCCAAAAGCTAAAGTAGCAAGTTAAAACTTCTAAGAACACTAAATAGAGTATAACGGTCCAATTTGATGCCTTAGGAATGCTCAATTCTATGCATAGAAAAGTTTTACTCGTTTCGTGCAATTTTGACTTAACTTGGTCTATTGGCTTCTTTACCTAACGAAACGTTGTCCAAAAGCTAAAAGCAAGTTAAAACTTCTAAGAACACTAAATAGAGTATAACGGTCCAATTTGATGCCTTAGGAATGCTCATTCTATTATAGACAAGTTTTCCTCGTTTCGTGCAATTTTGAACTTAACTTGGTCTATTGGCTTCTTTACCTAACGAAACGTTGTCCAAAAGCTAAACTAGCAAGTTAAGACTTCTAAGAACACTAAATAGAGTATAACGGTCCAATTTGATGCCTTAGGAATGCTCAGTTCTATGCGTAGACAAGTTTTCCTCGTTTCGTCAATTTTGAACTTAACTTGGTCTATTGGCTTCTTTACCTAACGAAACGTTGTCCAAAAGCTAAACTAGCAAGTTAACTTCTAAGAACACTAAATAGAGTATAACGGTCAATTTGATGCCTTAGAATGCTCAATTCTATGCATAGAAAAGTTTTTCACGTTTCGTGTAATTTTGAACTTAACTTGGTCTATTGGCTTCTTTACCTAATGAAACGTTGTCCAAAAGCTAAACTAGCAAGTTAAACTTCTAAGAACACTAAATAGAGTATAACGGTCCAATTTGATGCCTTAGGAATGCTCAATTCTATGCATAGACAAGTTTTCACGTTTCGTGCAATTTTGAACTTAACTTGGTCTATGGCTTCTTTACCTATGAAACGTTGTCCAAAAGCTAAACTAGCAAGTTAAAACTTCTAGAACACTAAATAGAGTATAACGGTCCAATTTGATGCCTTAGGAATGCTCAGTTCTATGCGTAGACAAGTTTTTCTCGTTTCGTGTAATTTTGAACGTAACTTGGTCTATTGGCTTCTTTACCTAACGAAACGTTGTCCAAAAGCTAAACTAGCAAGTTAAGACTTCTAAGAACACTAAATAGAGTATAACGGTCCAATTTGATGCCTTAGGAATGCTCATTGTCTATGCATTGACAAGTTTTTCACGTTTCGTGCAATTTTGAACTTAACTTGGTCTATTGGCTTCTTTACCTAACGAAACGTTGTCCAAAAGCTAAACTAGCAAGTTAAGACTTCTAAGAACACTAAATAGAGTATAACGGTCCAATTTGATGCTTAGGAATGCTCAGTTCTATATAGACAAGTTTTCCTCGTTTCGGTGCAATTTTGAACTTAACTTGGTCTATTGGCTTCTTTACCTAACGAAACGTTGTCCAAAAGCTAAACTAGCAAGTTAAGACTTCTAAGAACACTAAATAGAGTATAACGGTCCAATTTGATGCCTTAGGAATGCTCAGTTCTATGCGTAGACAAGTTTTCCTCGTTTCGTGCAATTTTGAACTTAACTTGGTCTATTGGCTTCTTTACCTAACGAAACGTTGTCCAAAAGCTAAACTAGCAAGTTAAACTTCTAAGAACACTAAATAGAGTATAACGGTCCAATTTGATGCCTTAGAATGCTCAATTCTATGCATAGACAAGTTTTCACGTTTCATGTAATTTTGAACTTAACTTGGTCTATTGGCTTCTTTACCTAATGAAACGTTGTCCAAAAGCTAAACTAGCAAGTTAAACTTCAAGAACACTAAATAGAGTATAACGGTCCAATTTGATGCCTTAGGAATGCTCAATTCTATGCATAGACAAGTTTTTCACGTTTCGTGCAATTTTGAACTTAACTTGGTCTATGGCTTCTTTACCTAATGAAACGTTGCCAAAAGCTAAACTAGCAAGTTAAAACTTCTAGAACACTAAATAATAGAGTATAACGGTCCAATTTGATGCCTTAGGAATGCTCAATTCTATGCGTAGACAAGTTTTTCTCGTTTCGTGTAATTTTGAACTTAACTTGGTCTATTGGCTTCTTTACCTAACGAAACGTTGTGCAAAAGCTAAACTAGCAAGTTAAGACTTCTAAGAACACTAAATAGAGTATAACGGTCCAATTTGATGCCTTAGGAATGCTCAAGTATGCATAGACAAGTTTTCACGTTTCGTGCAATTTTGAACTTAACTTGGTCTATTGGCTTCTTTACCTAACGAAACGTTGTCCAAAAGCTAAACTAGCAAGTTAAGACTTCTAAGAACACTAAATAGAGTATAACGGTCCAATTTGATGCCTTAGGAATGCTCAGTTCTATTAATAGACAAGTTTTCCTCGTTTCGTGCAATTTTGAACTTAACTTGGTCTATTGGCTTCTTTACCTAACGAAACGTTGTCCAAAAGCTAAACTAGCAAGTTAAGACTTCTAAGAACACTAAATAGAGTATAACGGTCCAATTTGATGCCTTAGGAATGCTCAGTTCTATGCGTAGACAAGTTTTCCTCATTTCGTGCAATTTTGAACTTAACTTGGTCTATTGGCTTCTTTACCTAATGAAACGTCCAAAAGCTAAACTAGCAAGTTAGACTTCTAAGAACACTAAATAGAGTATAACGGTCCAATTTGATGCTTAGGAACTCAATTCTATGCATAGACAAGTTTTCACGTTTCGTGCAATTTTGAATTAACTTGGTCTATTGGCTTCTTTACCATGAAACGTTGTCCAAAAGCTAAACTAGCAAGTTAAAACTTTAAGAACACTAAATAGAGTATAACGGTCCAATTTGATGCCTTAGGAATGCTCAGTTCTATGCGTAGACAAGTTTTCCTCGTTTGTGTAATTTTGAACTTAACTTGGTCTATGGCTTCTTTACCTAACGAAACGTTGTCAAAAGCTAAACTAGCAAGTTACGACTTCTAAGAACACTAAATAGAGTATAACGGTCCAATTTGATGCTTAGGAATGCTCAATTCTATGCATAGACAAGTTTTTCACGTTTCGTGCAATTTTGAATTTAACTTGGTCTATTGGCTTCTTTACCTAATGAAACGTGTCCAAAAGCTAAACTAGCAAGTTAAAACTTCTAAGAACACTAAATAGAGTATAACGGTCCAATTTGACCTTAGGAATGCTCAGTTCTATGCGTAGACAAGTTTTCCTCGTTTCGTGCAATTTTGACTTAACTTGGTCTATTGGCTTCTTTACCTAACGAAACGTTGTCCAAAAGCTAAACTAGCAAGTTAAAACTTCTAAGAACACTAAATAGAGTATAACGGTCCAATTTGATGCCTTAGGAATGCTCAGTTCTATATAGACAAGTTTTCCTCGTTTCGTGCAATTTTGAACTTAACTTGGTCTATTGGCTTCTTTACCTAACGAAACGTTGTCCAAAAGCTAAACTAGCAAGTTAAGACTTCTAAGAACACTAAATAGAGTATAACGGTCCAATTTGATGCCTTAGGAATGCTCAGTTCTATTAATAGACAAGTTTTCCTCGTTTCGTGCAATTTTGAACTTAACTTGGTCTATTGGCTTCTTTACCTAACGAAACGTTGTCCAAAAGCTAAACTAGCAAGTTAAGACTTCTAAGAACACTAAATAGAGTATAACGGTCCAATTTGATGCCTTAGGAATGCTCAGTTCTATGCGTAGACAAGTTTTCCTCGTTTCATTCAATTTTGAACTTAACTTGGTCTATTGGCTTCTTTACCTAACGAAACGTTGTCCAAAAGCTAAACTAGCAAGTTAAACTTCTAAGAACACTAAATAGAGTATAACGGTCAATTTGATGCCTTAGGAATGCTCAATTCTATGCATAGAAAAGTTTTCACATTTCGTGCAATTTTGAATTTAACTTGGTCTATTGGCTTCTTTACCTAATGAAACGTTGTCCAAAAGCTAAACTAGCAAGTTAAAACTTCTAAGAACACTAAATAGAGTATAACGGTCCAATTTGATGCCTTAGGAATGCTCAATTCTATGCATAGACAAGTTTTTCACGTTTCGTGCAATTTTGAACTTAACTTGGTCTATTGGCTTCTTTACCTAATGAAACGTTGTCCAAAAGCTAAACTAGCAAGTTAAAACTTCTAGAACACTAAATAGAGTATAACGGTCCAATTTGATGCCTTAGGAATGCTCAGTTCTATGCGTAGACAAGTTTTTCTCGTTTCGTGTAATTTTGAACTTAACTTGGTCTATTGGCTTCTTTACCTAACGAAACGTTGTCCAAAAGCTAAACTAGCAAGTTAAGACTTCTAAGAACACTAAATAGAGTATAACGGTCCAATTTGATGCCTTAGGAATGCTCACATTCTATGCTAGACAAGTTTTTCGTTTCGTGCAATTTTGAACTTAACTTGGTCTATTGGCTTCTTTACCTAACGAAACGTTGTCCAAAAGCTAAACTAGCAAGTTAAGACTTCTAAGAACACTAATAGAGTATAACGGTCCAATTTGATGCTTAGGAATGCTCAGTTCTATGCATAGACAAGTTTTCCTCGTTTCGTGCAATTTTGAACTTAACTTGGTCTATTGGCTTCTTTACCTAACGAAACGTTGTCCAAAAGCTAAACTAGCAAGTTAAGACTTCTAAGAACACTAAATAGAGTATAACGGTCCAATTTGATGCCTTAGGAATGCTCAGTTCTATGCGTAGACAAGTTTTCCTCGTTTCGTGCAATTTTGAACTTAACTTGGTCTATTGGCTTCTTTACCTAACGAAACGTTGTCCAAAAGCTAAACTAGCAAGTTAAACTTCTAAGAACACTAAATAGAGTATAACGGTCCAATTTGATGCCTTAGGAATGCTCAATTCTATGCATAGACAAGTTTTTCATTTCATGCAATTTTGAATTAACTTGGTCTATTGGCTTCTTTACCTAACGAAACGTTGTCCAAAAGCTAAACTAGCAAGTTAAACTTCTAACACTAAATAGAGTATAAGGTCCAATTTGATGCCTTAGGAATGCTCAATTCTATGCATAGACAAGTTTTTCACGTTTCGTGCAATTTTGAACTTAACTTGGTCTATTGGCTTCTTTACCTAATGAAACGTTGTCCAAAAGCTAAACTAGCAAGTTAAACTTCTAGAACACTAAATAGAGTATAACGGTCCAATTTGATGCCTTAGGAATGCTCAATTCTATGCGTAGACAAGTTTTCTCGTTTCGTGCAATTTTGAACTTAACTTGGTCTATTGGCTTCTTTACCTAACGAAACGTTGTGCAAAAGCTAAACTAGCAAGTTAAGACTTCTAAGAACACTAAATAGAGTATAACGGTCCAATTTGATGCCTTAGGAATGCTCAATTGTATGCATAGACAAGTTTTTCGTTTCGTGCAATTTTGAACTTAACTTGGTCTATTGGCTTCTTTACCTAACGAAACGTTGTCCAAAAGCTAAACTAGCAAGTTAAGACTTCTAAGAACACTAAATAGAGTATAACGGTCCAATTTGATGCCTTAGGAATGCTCAGTTCTATATAGACAAGTTTTCCTCGTTTCGTGCAATTTTGAACTTAACTTGGTCTATTGGCTTCTTTACCTAACGAAACGTTGTCCAAAAGCTAAACTAGCAAGTTAAGACTTCTAAGAACACTAAATAGAGTATAACGGTCCAATTTGATGCCTTAGGAATGCTCAGTTCTATGCGTAGACAAGTTTTCCTCGTTTCGTGCAATTTTGAACTTAACTTGGTCTATTGGCTTCTTTACCTAATGAAACGTCCAAAAGCTAAACTAGCAAGTTAAGACTTCTAAGAACACTAAATAGAGTATAACGGTCAATTTGATGCTTAGGAACCTCATTCTACATAGACAAGTTTTCACGTTTCGTGCAATTTTGAACTTAACTTGGTCTATTGGCTTCTTTACCTAATGAAACGTTGTCCAAAAGCTAAACTAGCAAGTTAAACTTTAAGAACACTAAATAGAGTATAACGGTCCAATTTGATGCCTTAGGAATGCTCAGTTCTATGCGTAGACAAGTTTTTCTCGTTTCGTGCAATTTTGAACTTAACTTGGTCTATTGGCTTCTTTACCTAACGAAACGTTGTCAAAAGCTAAACTAGCAAGTTACGACTTCTAAGAACACTAAATAGAGTATAACGGTCCAATTTGATGCTTAGGAATGCTCAATTCTATGCATAGACAAGTTTTCACGTTTCGTGCAATTTTAACTTAACTTGGTCTATTGGCTTCTTTACCTAATGAAACGTGTCCAAAAGCTAAACTAGCAAGTTAAAACTTCTAAGAACACTAAATAGAGTATAACGGTCCAATTTGATGCCTTAGGAATGCTCAGTTCTATGCGTAGACAAGTTTTCCTCGTTTCGTGCAATTTTGACTTAACTTGGTCTATTGGCTTCTTTACCTAACGAAACGTTGTCCAAAAGCTAAACTAGCAAGTTAAAACTTCTAAGAACACTAAATAGAGTATAACGGTCCAATTTGATGCCTTAGGAATGCTCAGTTCTATTATAGACAAGTTTTCCTCGTTTCGTGCAATTTTGAACTTAACTTGGTCTATTGGCTTCTTTACCTAAAAACGTTGTCCAAAAGCTAAACTAGCAAGTTAAGACTTCTAAGAACACTAAATAGAGTATAACGGTCCAATTTGATGCCTTAGGAATGCTCAGTTCTATGTGTAGACAAGTTTTCCTCGTTTCGTGCAATTTTGAACTTAACTTGGTCTATTGGCTTCTTTACCTAACGAAACGTTGTCCAAAAGCTAAACTAGCAAGTTAAACTTCTAAGAACACTAAATAGAGTATAACGGTCCAATTTGATGCCTTAGGAATGCTCATTCTATGCATAGACAAGTTTTCACTTTCGTGTAATTTTGAACTTAACTTGGTCTATTGGCTTCTTTACCTAATGAAACGTTGTCCAAAAGCTAAACTAGCAAGTTAAACTTCTAAGAACACTAAATAGAGTATAACGGTCCAATTTGATGCCTTAGGAATGCTCAATTCTATGCATAGACAAGTTTTCACGTTTCGTGCAATTTTGAACTTAACTTGGTCTATTGGCTTCTTTACCTAATGAAACGTGTCCAAAAGCTAAACTAGCAAGTTAAAACTTCTAAGAACACTAAATAGAGTATAACGGTCCAATTTGATGCCTTAGGAATGCTCAATTCTATGCATAGACAAGTTTTCCACGTTTCGTGCAATTTTGAACTTAACTTGGTCTATGGCTTCTTTACCTAACGAAACGTTGTCCAAAAGCTAAACTAGCAAGTTAAGACTTCTAAGAACACTAAATAGAGTATAACGGTCC
The DNA here is from genome assembly GCF_013401445.1 of Tripterygium wilfordii. Taxonomy (NCBI): domain Eukaryota; kingdom Viridiplantae; phylum Streptophyta; class Magnoliopsida; order Celastrales; family Celastraceae; genus Tripterygium; species Tripterygium wilfordii. The sequence continues at coordinate 143,422 of NW_024056158.1, forward strand.
AATTTGATGCCTTAGGAATGCTCAATTCTATGCATAGACAAGTTTTTCGTTTCGTGCAATTTTGAACTTAACTTGGTCTATTGGCTTCTTTACCTAACGAAACGTTGTCCAAAAGCTAAACTAGCAAGTTAAGACTTCTAAGAACACTAAATAGAGTATAACGGTCCAATTTGATGCCTTAGGAATGCTCAATTCTATGCATAGACAAGTTTTTCACGTTTCGTGCAATTTTGAACACTTGGTCTATGGCTTCTTTACCTAACGAAACGTTGTCCAAAAGCTAAACTAGCAAGTTAAAACTTCTAGAACACTAAATAGAGTATAACGGTCAATTTGATGCCTTAGGAATGCTAGTTCTATGCGTAGACAAGTTTTCCTCGTTTCGTAATTTTGAACTTAACTTGGTCTATTGGCTTCTTTACCTAACGAAACGTTGTCCAAAAGCTAAACTAGCAAGTTAAGACTTCTAAGAACACTAAATAGAGTATAACGGTCCAATTTGATGCCTTAGGAATGCTCAATTCTATGCATGGACAAGTTTTTTCACGTTTCGTGCAATTTTGAACTTAACTTGGTCTATTGCTTCTTTACCTAACGAAACGTTGTCCAAAAGCTAAACTAGCAAGTTAAGACTTCTAAGAACACTAAATAGAGTATAACGGTCAATTTGATGCCTTAGGAATGTTCAATTGTATGCATGAGACAAGTTTTCACGTTTCGTGCAATTTTGAACTTAACTTGGTCTATTGGCTTCTTTACCTAACGAAACTTGTCCAAAAGCTAAACTAGCAAGTTAAGACTTCTAAGAACACTAAATAGAGTATAACGGTCCAATTTGATGCCTTAGGAATGCTCAAGTCTATGCGTAGACAAGTTTTCTCGTTTCTATTGGCTTCTTTACCTAACGAAACGTTGTCCAAAAGCTAAACTAGCAAGTTAAACTTTAAGAACACTAAATAGAGTACAACGGTCCAATTTGATGCCTTAAATGCTCAGTTCTATGCTAGACAAGTTTTCCTCGTTTCGTAATTTTGAACTTAACTTGGTCTAGGCTTCTTTACCTAACGAAACGTTGTCCAAAAGCTAAACTAGCAAGTTAAGACTTCTAAGAACACTAAATAGAGTATAACGGTCCAATTTGATGCCTTAGGAATGCTCAGTTCTATGCGTAGACAAGTTTTCCTCGTTTCGTGCAATTTTGAACTTAACTTGGTCTATTGGCTTCTTTACCTAATGAAACGCTGTCCAAAAGCTAAACTAGCAAGTTACGACTTCTAAGAACACTAAATAGAGTATAACGGTCCAATTTGATGCTTAGGAATGCACAGTTCTATGCGTAGACAAGTTTTCCTCGTTTCGTGCAATTTTGACTTAACTTGGTCTATGGCTTCTTTACCTAACGAAACGTTGTCCAAAAGCTAAACTAGCAAGTTACGACTTCTAATAACACTAAATAGAGTATAACGGTCCAATTTGATGCCTTAGGAATGCTCAATTCTATGCATAGAAAGTTTTCCACGTTTCGTGCAATTTTGAATTTAACTTGGTATTGGCTTCTTTACCTATGAAACGTGTCCAAAAGCTAAACTAGCAAGTTAAAACTTCTAAGAACACTAAATAGAGTATAACGGTCCAATTTGATGCCTTAGGAATGCTCAATTCTATGCATAGACAAGTTTTTCAGCTTCGTGCAATTTTGAACTTAACTTGGTCTATGGCTTCTTTACCTAACGAAACGTTGTCAAAAGCTAAACTAGCAAGTTAAAACTTCTAAGAACACTAATAGAGTATAACGGTCCAATTTGATGCCTTAGGAATGCTCAGTTCTATGCGTAGACAAGTTTTCCTCGTTTCGTGCAATTTTGAACTTAACTTGGTCTATTGGCTTCTTTACCTAACGAAACGTTGTCCAAAAGCTAAACTAGCAAGTTAACTTCTAAGAACACTAAATAGAGTATAACGGTCCAATTTGATGCCTTAGGAATGCTCAATTCTATGCATAGACAAGTTTTCACGTTTCGTGCAATTTTGAATTAACTTGGTCTATTGGCTTTTACCTAATGAAACGTTGTCCAAAAGCTAAACTAGCAAGTTAAAACTTCTAGAACACTAAATAGAGTATAACGGTCCAATTTGATGCCTTAGGAATGCTCAGTTCTATGCGTAGACAAGTTTTCCTCGTTTCGTGTAATTTTGAACTTAACTTGGTCTATTGGCTTCTTTACCTAACGAAACGTTGTCCAAAAGCTAAACTAGCAAGTTAAGACTTCTAAGAACACTAAATAGAGTATAACGGTCCAATTTGATGCCTTAGGAATGCTCAATTGTATGCAGACAAGTTTTCACGTTTCGTGCAATTTTGAACTTAACTTGGTCTATTGGCTTCTTTACCTAACGAAACGTTGTCCAAAAGCTAAACAAGCAAGTTAAGACTTCTAAGAACACTAAATAGAGTATAACGGTCAATTTGATGCCTTAGGAATGTTCAATTGTATGCATGACAAGTTTTCACGTTTCGTGCAATTTTGAACTTAACTTGGTCTATTGGCTTCTTTACCTAACGAAACTTTGTCCAAAAGCTAAACTAGCAAGTTAAGACTTCTAAGAACACTAAATAGAGTATACGGTCCAATTTGATGCCTTAGGAATGCCAAGTCTATGCGTAGACAAGTTTTTCTCGTTTCTATTGGCTTCTTTACCTAACGAAACGTTGTCCAAAAGCTAAACTAGCAAGTTAAACTTTAAGAACACTAAATAGAGTACAACGGTCCAATTTGATGCCTTAGGAATGCTCAGTTCTATGCGTAGACAAGTTTTCCTCGTTTCATGCAATTTTGAACTTAACTTGGTATGGCTTCTTTACCTAACGAAACGTTGTCCAAAAGCTAAAACTAGCAAGTTAAGACTTCTAAGAACACTAAATAGAGTATAACGGTCCAATTTGATGCCTTGGAATGCTCAGTTCTATGCGTAGACAAGTTTTCCTCGTTTCGTGCAATTTTGAACTTAACTTGGTCTATTGGCTTCTTTACCTAACGAAACGTTGTCCAAAAGCTAAACTAGCAAGTTACGACTTCTAAGAACACTAAATAGAGTATAACGGTCAATTTGATGCTTTAGGAATGCACAGTTCTATGCGTAGACAAGTTTTCCTCGTTTCGTGCAATTTTGAACTTAACTTGGTATATGGCTTCTTTACCTAACGAAACGTTGTCCAAAAGCTAAACTAGCAAGTTACGACTTCTAAGAACACTAAATAGAGTATAACGGTCCAATTTGATGCTTAGGAATGCTCAATTCTATGCATAGACAAGTTTTCCACGTTTCGTGCAATTTTGAACTTAACTTGGTATATTGGCTTCTTTAACGAAACGTGTGCAAAAGCTAAACTAGCAAGTTAAAACTTCTAAGAACACTAAATAGAGTATAACGGTCCAATTTGATGCCTTAGGAATGCTCAATTCTATGCATAGACAAGTTTTTCAGCTTCGTGCAATTTTGAACTTAACTTGGTCTATGGCTTCTTTACCTAACGAAACGTTGTCAAAAGCTAAACTAGCAAGTTAAAACTTCGTAGAACACTAAATAGAGTATAACGGTCCAATTTGATGCCTTAGGAATGCTCAGTTCTATGCGTAGACAAGTTTTCCTCGTTTCGTGCAATTTTGAACTTAACTTGGTCTATTGGCTTCTTTACCTAACGAAACGTTGTCCAAAAGCTAAACTAGCAAGTTACGACTTCTAAGAACACTAAAGAGTATAACGGTTCCAATTTGATGCCTTAGGAATGCTCAATTCTATGCATAGACAAGTTTTTCACGTTTCGTGTAATTTTGAATTTAACTTGGTCTATTGGCTTTTACCTAATGAAACGTTGTCCAAAAGCTAAACTAGCAAGTTAAACTTCGTAGAACACTAAATAGAGTATAACGGTCCAATTTGATGCCTTAGGAATGCTCAGTTCTATGCGTAGACAAGTTTTCTCGTTTCGTGTAATTTTGAACTTAACTTGGTCTATTGGCTTCTTTACCTAACGAAACGTTGTCCAAAAGCTAAACTAGCAAGTTAAGACTTCTAAGAACACTAAATAGAGTATAACGGTCCAATTTGATGCCTTAGGAATGCTCAATTGTATGCATGGACAAGTTTTCACGTTTCGTGCAATTTTAAACTTAACTGGTCTATTGGCTTCTTTACCTAACGAAACGTTGTCCAAAAGCTAAAAGCAAGTTAAGACTTCTAAGAACACTAAATAGAGTATAACGGTCAATTTGATGCCTTAGGAATGTTCAATTGTATGCATGAACAAGTTTTTCACGTTTCGTGCAATTTTGAACTTAACTTGGTCTATTGGCTTCTTTACCTAACGAAACTTGTCCAAAAGCTAAACTAGCAAGTTAAGACTTCTAAGAACACTAAATAGAGTATACGGTCCAATTTGATGCCTTAGGAATGCCAAGTCTATGCGTAGACAAGTTTTTCTCGTTTTCTATTGGCTTCTTTACCTAACGAAACGTTGTCCAAAAGATAAACTAGTCAAGTTAAACTTTGAAGAACACTAAATACAGTACAACGGTCCAATTTGATGCCTTACGAATGCTCAGTTCTATGCTTAGACAAGTTTTCCTCGTTTCATGCAATTTTGAACTTAACTTGGTCTACGGCTTCTTTACCTAACGAAACGTTGTCCAAAAGCTAAATAGCAAGTTAAGACTTCTAAGAACACTAAATAGAGTATAACGGTCCAATTTGATGCCTTGGAATGCTCAGTTCTATGCGTAGACAAGTTTTCCTCGTTTCGTGCAATTTTGAACTTAACTTGGTCTATTGGCTTCTTTACCTAATGAAACTGTCCAAAAGCTAAACTAGCAAGTTACGACTTCTAAGAACACTAAATAGAGTATAACGGTCCGAATTTGATGCCTTAGGAATGCACAGTTCTATACGGAGACAAGTTTTCCTCGTTTCGTGCAATTTTGACTTAACTTGGTCTATGGCTTCTTTACCTAACGTAACGTTGTCCAAAAGCTAAACTAGCAAGTTACGACTTCTAAGAACACTAAATAGAGTATAACGGTCCAATTTGATGCTTAGGAATGCTCAATTCTCTGCATAGAAAAGTTTTCCACGTTTCGTGCAATTTTGAATTTAACTTGGTCTATTGGCTTCTTTACCTAATGAAACGGTGTGCAAAAGCTAAACTAGCAAGTTAAAACTTCTAAGAACACTAAATAGAGTATAACGGTCCAATTTGATGCCTTAGGAATGCTCAATTCTATGCATAGACAAGTTTTTCGAGCTTCGTGCAATTTTGAACTTAACTTGGTCTATGGCTTTTTACCTAATGAAACGTTGTTCAAAAGCTAAACTAGCAAGTTAAAACTTCTAGAACACTAATAGAGTATAACGGTCCAATTTGATGCCTTAGGAATACTCAGTTCTATGCGTAGACAAGTTTTCCTCGTTTCGTGCAATTTTGAACTTAACTTGGTCTATTGGCTTCTTTACCTAACGAAACGTTGTCCAAAAGCTAAACTAGCAAGTTACGACTTCTAAGAACACTAAATCGAGTATAACGGTTCAATTTAATGCCTTAGGAATGCTCAATTCTATGCATAGAAAGTTTTTCACGTTTCGTGTAATTTTGAACTTAACTTGGTCTATCGGCTTCTTTCACCTAATGAAACGTTGTCCAAAAGCTAAACTAGCAAGTTAAAACTTCGTAGACACTAAATAGAGTATAACGTCCGATTTGATGCCTTAGGAATGCTCAGTTCTATGCGTAGACAAGTTTTACTCGTTTCGTGTAATTTTGAACTTAACTTGGTCTATTGGCTTCTTTACCTAACGAAACGTTGTCCAAAAGCTAAACTAGCAAGTTAAGACTTCTAAGAACACTAAATAGAGTATAACGGTCCAATTTGATGCCTTAGAATGCTCATTGTATGCATGGACAAGTTTTTCACGTTTGTGCAATTTTGAACTTAACTTGGTCTATTGGCTTCTTTACCTAACGAAACGTTGTCCAAAACTAAACAAGCAAGTTAAGACTTCTAAGAACACTAAATAGAGTATAACGGTCCAATTTGATGCCTTAGGAATGTTCAATGTATGGCATGACAAGTTTTTCACGTTTCGTGCAATTTTGAACTTAACTTGGTCTATTGGCTTCTTTACCTAACGAAACTTTGTCCAAAAGCTAAACTAGCAAGTTAAGACTTCTAAGAACACTAAATAGAGTATACGGTCCAATTTGATGCCTTAGGAATGCCCAAGTCTATGCGTAGACAAGTTTTTCTCGTTTCTATTGGCTTATTTACCGAACGAAACGTTGTCCAAAAGCTAAACTAGTAAGTTAAAACTTTGAAGAACACTAAATACAGTACAACGGTCCAATTTGATGCCTTACGAATGCTCAGTTCTATGCTTAGACAAGTTTTCCTCGTTTCATGCAATTTTGAACTTAACTTGGTCTACGGCTTCTTTACCTAACGAAACGTTGTCCAAAAGCTAAATAGCAAGTTAAGACTTCTAAGAACACTAAATAGAGTATAACGGTCCAATTTGATGCCTTTGGAATGCTCAGTTCTATGCGTAGACAAGTTTTACTCGTTTCGTGCAATTTTGAACTTAACTTGGTCTATTGGCTTCTTTACCTAACGAAACGTTGTCCAAAAGCTAAACTAGCAAGTTAAGACTTCTAAGAACACTAAATAGAGTATAACGGTCCAATTTGATGCCTTAGAAATGCTCAATTGTACGCATGGACAAGTTTTCACGTTTGTGCAATTTTGAACTTAACTGGTCTATTGGCTTCTTTACCTAACGAAACGTTGTCCAAAAACTAAACAAGCAAGTTAAGACTTCTAAGAACACTAAATAGAGTATAACGGTCAATTTGATGCCTTAGGAATTCAATTGTATGCATGAACAAGTTTTTCACGTTTCGTGCAATTTTGAACTTAACTTGGTCTATCGGCTTCTTTCACCTAATGAAACGTTGTCCAAAAGCTAAACTAGCAAGTTAAAACTTCGTAGACCACTAAATAGAGTATAACGATCCGATTTGATGCCTTAGGAATGCTCAGTTCTATGCGTAGACAAGTTTTACTCGTTTCGTGTAATTTTGAACTTAACTTGGTCTATTGGCTTCTTTACCTAACGAAACGTTGTCCAAAAGCTAAACTAGCAAGTTAAGACTTCTAAGAACACTAAATAGAGTATAACGGTCCAATTTGATGCCTTAGAATGCTCAATTGTACGCATGGACAAGTTTTTCACGTTTGTGCAATTTTGAACTTAACTGGTCTATTGGCTTCTTTACCTAACGAAACGTTGTCCAAAACTAAACTAGCAAGTTAAGACTTCTAAGAACACTAAATAGAGTATAACGGTCTAATTTGATGCCTTAGGAATGTTCAATTATGCATGAACAAGTTTTTCACGTTTCGTGCAATTTTGAACTTAACTTGGTCTATTGGCTTCTTTACCTAACGAAACTTTGTCCAAAAGCTAAACTAGCAAGTTAAGACTTCTAAGAACACTAAATAGAGTATAGCGGTCCAATTTGATGCCTTAGGAATGCTCAAGTCTATGCGTAGACAAGTTTTTCTCGTTTCTATTGGCTTTTACCGAACGAAACGTTGTCCAAAAGCTAAACTAGCAAGTTAAACTTTGAAGAACACTAAATACAGTACAACGGTCCAATTTGATGCCTTACGAATGCTCAGTTCTATGCTTAGACAAGTTTTCCTCGTTTCATGCAATTTTGAACTTAACTTGGTCTACGAGCTTCTTTACCTAACGAAACGTTGTCCAAAAGCTAAAATAGCAAGTTAAGACTTCTAAGAACACTAAATAGAGTATAACGGTCCAATTTGATGCCTTGGAATGCTCAGTTCTATGAGTAGACAAGTTTTCCTCGTTTCGTGCAATTTTGAACTTAACTTGGTCTATTGGCTTCTTTACCTAATGAAACGTTGTCCAAAAGCTAAACTAGCAAGTTAGACTTCTAAGAACACTAAATAGAGTATAACGGTGAATTTGATGCCTTAGGAATGCACAGTTCTATGCGTAAACAAGTTTTCCTCGTTTCGTGCAATTTTGGACTTAACTTGGTCTATGGCTTCTTTACCTAACGAAACGTTGTCCAAAAGCTAAACTAGCAAGTTACGACTTCTAAGAACACTAAATAGAGTATAACGGTCCAATTTGATGCTTAGGAATGCTCAATTCTATGCATAGAAAGTTTTCCACGTTTCGTGCAATTTTGAATTTAACTTGGTCTATTGGCTTCTTTACCTAATGAAACGTTGTGCAAAAGCTAAAGTAGCAAGTTAAAACTTCTAAGAACACTAAATAGAGTATAACGGTCCAATTTGATGCCTTAGGAATGCTCAATTCTATGCATAGACAAGTTTTTCGAGCTTCGTGCAATTTTGAACTTAACTTGTCTATGGGCTTCTTTACCTAACGAAACGTTGTTCAAAAGCTAAACTAGCAAGTTAAAACTTCTAGAACACTAAATAGAGTATAACGGTCCAATTTGATGCCTTAGGAATACTCAGTTCTATGCGTAGACAAGTTTTACTCGTTTCGTGCAATTTTGAACTTAACTTGGTCTATTGGCTTCTTTACCTAACGAAACGTTGTCCAAAAGCTAAACTAGCAAGTTACGACTTCTAAGAACACTAAATAGAGTATAACGGTCAATTTGATGCCTTAGGAATGCTCAATTCTATGCAAAGAAAGTTTTTCACGTTTCGTGTAATTTTGAATTTAACTTGGTCTATTGGCTTCTTACCTAACGAAACGTTGTCCAAAAGCTAAACTAGCAAGTTAAAACTTCGTAACACTAAATAGAGTATAACGGTCCGATTTGATGCCTTAGGAATGCTCAGTTCTATGCGTAGACAAGTTTTCCTCGTTTCGTGTAATTTTGAACTTAACTTGGTCTATTGGCTTCTTTACCTAACGAAACGTTGTCCAAAAGCTAAACTAGCAAGTTAAGACTTCTAAGAACACTAAATAGAGTATAAGGTCCAATTTGATGCCTTAGGAATGCTCAATTCTATGCATGGACAAGTTTTTCACGTTTCGTGCAATTTTGAACTTAACTTGGTCTATTGCTTCTTTACCTAACGAAACGTTGTCCAAAAGCTAAACTAGCAAGTTAAAACTTCTTAGAACACTAAATAGAGTATAACGGTCCAATTTGATGCCTTAGGAATGCTCAGTTATATCGTAGACAAGTTTTCCTCGTTTCGTGTAATTTTGAACGTAACTTGGTCTATTGGCTTCTTTACCTAACGAAACGTTGTCCAAAAGCTAAACTAGCAAGTTAAGACTTCTAAGAACACTAAATAGAGTATAACGGTCCAATTTGATGCCTTAGGAATGCTCAATTGTATGCATGGACAAGTTTTTCACGTTTCGGCAATTTTGAACTTAACTTGGTCTATTGGCCTTTATCTAACGAAACGTTGTCCAAAAGCTAAACTAGCAAGTAAGACTTCTAAGAACACTAAATAGAGTATAACGGTGCAATTTGATGCCTTAGGAATGTTCAATTGTACGCATAACAAGTTTTTCACGTTTCGTGCAATTTTGAACTTAACTTGGTCTATTGGCTTCTTTACCTAACGAAACGTTGTCCAAAAGCTAAACTAGCAAGTTAAGACTTCTAAGAACACTAAATAGAGTATACGGTCCAATTTGATGCCTTAGGAATGCTCAGTTCAATGCGTAGACAAGTTTTCCTCGTTTCTATTGGCTTCTTTACCGAACGAAACGTTGTCCAAAAGCTAAACTAGTAAGTTAAACTTTGAAGAACACTAAATACAGTACAACGGTCCAATTTGATGCCTTACGAATGCTCAGTTCTATGCTAGACAGTTTTCCTCGTTTCGTGCAATTTTGAACTTAACTTGGTCTACGGGCTTCTTTACCTAACGAAACGTTGTCCAAAAGCTAAAACTAGCAAGTTAAGACTTCTAAGAACACTAAATAGAGTATAACGGACCAATTTGATGCCTTAGGAATGCTCAGTTCTATGCGTAGACAAGTTTTCCTCGTTTCGTGCAATTTTGAACTTAACTTGGTCTATTGGCTTCTTTACCTAATGAAACGCTGTCCAAAAGCTAAACTAGCAAGTTACGACTTTTAAGAACACTAAATAGAGTATAACGGTCGAATTTGATGCCTTAGGAATGCACAGTTCTATGCGTAGACAAGTTTTCCTCGTTTCGTTCAATTTTGAACTTAACTTGGTCTATGGCTTCTTTACCTAACGAAACGTTGTCCAAAAGCTAAACTAGCAAGTTACGACTTCTAAGAACACTAAATAGAGTAACGGTCCAATTTGATGCTTAGGAATGCTCAATTCTGCATAGAAAGTTTTTCCCAGTTTCGTGCAATTTTGAATTTAACTTGGTCTATTGGCTTCTTTACCTAATGAAACGTGTCCAAAAGCTAAATAGCAAGTTAAAACTTCTAAGAACACTAAATAGAGTATAACGGTCAATTTAATGCCTTAGAATGCTCAATTCTATGCATAGAAAAGTTTTTCACGTTTCGTGTAATTTTGTATTTAACTTGGTCTATTGGCTTCTTTACCTAACGAAACGTTGTCCAAAAGCAACTAGCAAGTTAAAACTTCGTAGACCACTAAATAGAGTATAACGGTCCAATTTGATGCCTTACGAATGCTCAGTTCTATCCGTAGACAAGTTTTCCTCGTTTCGTGTAATTTTGAACTTAACTTGGTCTATTGGCTTCTTTACCTAACGAAACGTTGTCCAAAAGCTAAACTAGCAAGTTAAGACTTCTAAGAACACTAAATAGAGTATAACGGTCCAATTTGATGCCTTAGGAATGCTCAATTGTATGCATGGACAAGTTTTTCACGTTTCGTGCAATTTTGAACTTAACTTGGTCTATGGCTTCTTTACCTAACGAAACGTTGTCCAAAAGCTAAACTAGCAAGTTAAAACTTCTAGAACACTAAATAGAGTATAACGGTCCGATTTGATGCCTTAGGAATGCTCAGTTCTATCGTAGACAAGTTTTCCTCGTTTCGTGTAATTTTGAACGTAACTTGGTCTATTGGCTTCTTTACCTAACGAAACGTTGTCCAAAAGCTAAACTAGCAAGTTAAGACTTCTAAGAACACTAAATAGAGTATAACGGTCCAATTTGATGCCTTAGGAATGCTCAATTGTATGCATGGACAAGTTTTTCACGTTTCGTGCAATTTTGAACTTAACTTGGTTATTGGCTTCTTTACCAACGAAACGTTGTCCAAAAGCTAAACTAGCAAGTAAGACTTCTAAGAACACTAAATAGAGTATAACGGTCCAATTTGATGCCTTAGGAATGTTCAATTGTATGCATGAACAAGTTTTTCACGTTTCGTGCAATTTTGAACTTAACTTGGTCTATTGGCTTCTTTACCTAACGAAACGTTGTCCAAAAGCTAAACTAGCAAGTTAAGACTTCTAAGAACACTAAATAGAGTATAGCGGTCCAATTTGATGCCTTAGGAATGCTCAGTTCAATGCGTAGACAAGTTTTCCTCGTTTCTATTGGCTTCTTTACCGAACGAAACGTTGTCCAAAAGCTAAACTAGCAAGTTAAAACTTTGAAGAACACTAAATACAGTACAACGGTCCAATTTGATGCCTTACGAATGCTCAGTTCTATGCTAGACAAGTTTTCCTCGTTTCGTGCAATTTTGAACTTAACTTGGTCTACGGGCTTCTTTACCTAACGAAACGTTGTCCAAAAGCTAAAATAGCAAGTTAAGACTTCTAAGAACACTAAATAGAGTATAACGGTCCAATTTGATGCCTTAGGAATGCTCAGTTCTATGCGTAGACAAGTTTTCCTCGTTTCGTGCAATTTTGAACTTAACTTGGTCTATTGGCTTCTTTACCTAATGAAACGCTGTCCAAAAGCTAAACTAGCAAGTTAGACTTTAAGAACACTAAATAGAGTATAACGGTCGAATTTGATGCCTTAGGAATGCACAGTTCTATGCATAGACAAGTTTTCCTCGTTTCGTTCAATTTTGAACTTAACTTGGTCTATGGGCTTCTTTACCTAACGAAACGTTGTCCAAAAGCTAAACTAGCTAGTTACGACTTCTAAGAACACTAAATAGAGTAACGGTCCAATTTGATGCTTAGGAATGCTCATTCTCCGCATAGAAAGTTTTCCACGTTTCGTGCAATTTTGAATTTAACTTGGTCTATTGGCTTCTTTACCTAATGAAACGTGCAAAAGCTAAAGTAGCAAGTTAAAACTTCTAAGAACACTAAATAGAGTATAACGGTTCAATTTAATGCCTTAATGCTCAATTCTATGCATAGAAAGGTTTTCACGTTTCGTGTAATTTTGTATTTAACTTGGTCTATTGGCTTGTTTACCTAACGAAACGTTGTCCAAAAGCTCAACTAGCAAGTTAAAACTTCGTAGACCACTAAATAGAGTATAACGGTCCGATTTGATGCCTTGAATGCTCAGTTCTATCCGTAGACAAGTTTTCCTCGTTTCGTGTAATTTTGAACTTAACTTGGTCTATTGGCTTCTTTACCTAACGAAACGTTGTCCAAAAGCTAAACTAGCAAGTTAAGACTTCTAAGAACACTAAATAGAGTATAACGGTCCAATTTGATGCCTTAGGAATGCTCAATTGTATGCATGGACAAGTTTTTCACGTTTCGTGCAATTTTGAACTTAACTTGGTCTATGGCTTCTTTACCTAACGAAACGTTTTCCAAAAGCTAAACTAGCAAGTTAAATTCTTAGAACACTAAATAGAGTATAACGGTCCGATTTGATGCCTTAGGAATGCTCAGTTCTATTCGTAGACAAGTTTTCCTCGTTTCGTGTAATTTTGAACGTAACTTGGTCTATTGGCTTCTTTACCTAACGAAACGTTGTCCAAAAGCTAAACTAGCAAGTTAAGACTTCTAAGAACACTAAATAGAGTATAACGGTCCAATTTGATGCCTTAGGAATGCTCAATTGTATGCATGGACAAGTTTTTCACGTTTCGTGCAATTTTGAACTTAACTTGGTTTATTGGCTTCTTTACCAACGAAACGTTGTCCGAAAGCTAAACTAGCAAGTGAAGACTTCTAAGAACACTAAATAGAGTATAACGGTCCAATTTGATGCCTTAGGAATGTTCAATTGTATGCATGAACAAGTTTTTCACGTTTCGTGCAATTTTGAACTTAACTTGGTCTATTGGCTTCTTTACCTAACGAAACTTTGTCCAAAAGCTAAAATAGCAAGTTAAGACTTCTAAGAACACTAAATAGAGTATAGCGGTCCAATTTGATGCCTTAGGAATGCTCAGTTCTATGCGTAGACAAGTTTTCCTCGTTTCTATTGGCTTCTTTACCGAACGAAACGTGTCCAAAAGCTAAACTAGTAAGTTAAACTTTGAAGAACACTAAATACAGTACAACGGTCCAATTTGATGCCTTACGAATGCTCAGTTCTATGCTTAGACAAGTTTTCCTCGTTTCGTGCAATTTTGAACTTAACTTGGTCTACGGGCTTCTTTACCTAACGAAACGTTGTCCAAAAGCTAAAATAGCAAGTTAAGACTTCTAAGAACACTAAATAGAGTATAACGGACCAATTTGATGCCTTAGGAATGCTCAATTCTATGCATAGACAAGTTTTTCGAGTTTCATGCAATTTTGAACTTAACTTGGTCTATGGCTTCTTTACCTAACGAAACGTAGTCAAAAGCTAAACTAGCAAGTTAAAACTTCTAGAACACTACATAGAGTATAACGGTCCAATTTGATGACTTAGGAATACTCAGTTCTATGCGTAGACAAGTTTTCCTCGTTTCGTGCAATTTTGAACTTAACTTGGTCTATTGGCTTCTTTACCTAACGAAACGTTGTCCAAAAGCTAAGTAGCAAGTTACGACTTCTAAGAACACTAAATAGAGTATAACGGTTCAATTTAATGCCTTAGTAATGCTCATTCTATGCATAGAAAAGTTTTTCACGTTTCGTGTAATTTTGTATTTAAATTGGTCTATTGGCTTGTTTACCTAACGAAACGTTGTCCAAAAGCTCAACTAGCAAGTTAAAACTTCGTAGACCACTAAATAGAGTATAACGGTCCGATTTGATGCCTTACGAATGCTCAGTTCTATCCGTAGACAAGTTTTCCTCGTTTCGTGTAATTTTGAACTTAACTTGGTCTATTGGCTTCTTACCTAACGAAACGTTGTCCAAAAGCTAAACTAGCAAGTTAAGACTTCTAAGAACACTAAATAGAGTATAACGGTCCAATTTGATGCCTTAGGAATGCTCAATTGTATGCATGGACAAGTTTTTCACGTTTCGTGCAATTTTGAACTTACTTGGTCTATGGGCTTCTTTACCTACGAAACGTTGTCCAAAAGCTAAACTAGCAAGAAAATTTCTTAGAACACTAAATAGAGTATAACGGTCCGATTGATGCTTAGGAATGCTCAGTTCTATCGTAGACAAGTTTTCCTCGTTTCGTGTAATTTTGAACGTAACTTGGTCTATTGGCTTCTTTACCTAACGAAACGTTGTCCAAAAGCTAAACTAGCAAGTTAAGACTTCTAAGAACACTAAATAGAGTATAACGGTCCAATTTGATGCCTTAGGAATGCTCAATTGTATGCATGGACAAGTTTTTCACGTTTCGTGCAATTTTGAACTTAACTTGGTTATTGGCTTCTTTACCCAACGAAACGTTGTCCGAAAGCTAAACTAGCAAGTGAAGACTTCTAAGAACACTAAATAGAGTATAACGGTCCAATTTGATGCTTAGGAATGTTCAATTGTATGCATGAACAAGTTTTCACGTTTCGTGCAATTTTGAACTTAACTTGGTCTATTGGCTTCTTTACCTAACGAAACTTTGTCCAAAAGCTAAATAGCAAGTTAAGACTTCTAAGAACACTAAATAGAGTATAGCGGTCCAATTTGATGCCTTAGAATGCTCAGTTCTATGCGTAGACAAGTTTTCCTCGTTTCTATTGGCTTCTTTACCGAACGAAACGTTGTCCAAAAGCTAAACTAGTAAGTTAAACTTCGAAGAACACTAAATACAGTACAACGGTCCAATTTGATGCCTTACGAATGCTCAGTTCTATGCTTAGACAAGTTTTCCTCGTTTCGTGCAATTTTGAACTTAACTTGGTCTACGGGCTTCTTTACCTAACGAAACGTTGTCCAAAAGCTAAATAGCAAGTTAAGACTTCTAAGAACACTAAATAGAGTATAACGGACCAATTTGATGCATTAGGAATGCTCAGTTCTATGCGTAGACAAGTTTTCCTCGTTTCGTGCAATTTTGAACTTAACTTGGTCTATTGGCTTCTTTACCTAATGAAACGCTGTCCAAAAGCTAAACTAGAAAGTTACAACTTCTAAGAACACTAAATAGAGTATAACGGTCGAATTGGATGCCTTAGAATGCACAGTTCTATGCGTAGACAAGTTTTCTCGTTTCGTGCAATTTTGGACTTAACTTGGTCTATGGGCTTCTTTACCTAACGAAACGTTGTCCAAAAGCTAAACTAGCTAGTTACGACTTCTAAGAACACTAAATAGAGTATAACGGTCCAATTTGATGGTTTAGGAATGCTCAATTCTCTGCATAGAAAAGTTTTCGACGTTTCGTGCAATTTTGAATTGAACTTGGTCTATTGGCTTCTTTACCTAATGAAACGTGTGCAAAACCTAAAGTAGCAAGTTAAAACTTCTAAGAACACTAAATAGAGTATAACAGTCCGATTTGATGCCTTAGGAATGCTCAATTCAATGCATAGACAAGTTTTTCGAGTTTCGTGCAATTTTGAACTTAACTTGGTCTATGGGCTTCTTTGCCTAACGAAACGTAGTTCAAAAGCTAAACTAGCAAGTTAAAACTTCATAGAACACTACATAGAGTATAACGGTCCAATTTGATGCGTTAGGAATACTCAGTTCTATGAGTAGACAAGTGTTTCTCGTTTCGTGCAATTTTGAACTTAACTTGGTCTATTGGCTTCTTTACCTAACGAAAAGTGTCCAAAAGCTAAAGTAGCAAGTTACGACTTCTAAGAACACTAAATAGAGTATAACGGTTCAATTGAATGCCTTAGGAATGCTCAATTCTATGCATAGAAAGTTTTTCACGTTTCGTGTAATTTTGAATTTAACTTGGTCTATTGGCTTCTTTACCTAACGAAACGTTGTCCAAAAGCTAAACTAGCAAGTTAAAACTTCGTAGACCACTAAATAGAGTATAACGGTCCGATTTGATGCCTTAGGAATGCTCAGTTCTATCTGTAGACAAGTTTTCCTCATTTCGTGTATTTTGAACTTAACTTGGTCTATTGGCTTCTTTACCTAACGAAACGTTGTCCAAAAGCTAAACTAGCAAGTTAAGACTTCTAAGAACACTAAATAGAGTATAACGGTCCAATTTGATGCCTTAGGAATGCTCAATTGTATGCATAGCAAGTTTTTCACGTTTCGTGCAATTTTGAACTTAACTTGGTCTATGGCTTCTTTACCTACGAAACGTTGTCCAAAAGCTAAACTAGCAAGTTAAAATTTCTTAGAACACTAAATAGAGTATAACGGTCCGATTTGATGCCTTAGGAATGCTCAGTTCTATTCGTAGACAAGTTTTCCTCGTATCGTGTAATTTTGAACGTAACTTGGTCTATTGGCTTCTTTACCTAACGAAACGTTGTCCAAAAGCTAAACTAGCAAGTTAAGACTTCTAAGAACACTAAATAGAGTAAACGGTCCAATTTGATGCCTTAGGAATGCTTAATTGTATGCATGGACAAGTTTTTCACGTTTCGTGCAATTTTGAACTTAACTTGGTCTATTGGCTTCTTTACCTAACGAAACGTTGTCCGGAAGCTAAACTAGCAAGTGAAGACTTCTAAGAACACTAAATAGAGTATAACGGCCAATTTGATGCCTTAGGAATGTTCAATTGTATGCATGAACAAGTTTTTCACGTTTCGTGCAATTTGAACTTAACTTGGTCTATGGCTTCTTTACCTAACGAAACGTTGTCCAAAAGCTAAACTAGCAAGTAAGACTTATAAGAGCACTAAATAGAGTATAGCGGTCCAATTTGATGCCTTAGAAATGCTCAGTTCTATGCGTAGACAAGTTTTTCTCGTTTCTATTGCTTCTTTACCGAACGAAACGTTGTCCAAAAGCTAAACTAGTAAGTTAAAACTTTGAAGAACACTAAATACAGTACAACGGTCCAATTTGATGCCTTACGAATGCTCAGTTCTATGCTTAGACAAGTTTTCCTCGTTTCATGCAATTTTGAACTTAACTTGGTCTACGGCTTCTTTACCTAACGAAACGTTGTCCAAAAGCTAAATAGCAAGTTAAGACTTCTAAAAACACTAAATAGAGTATAACGGACCAATTTGATGCCTTAGGAATGCTCAGTTCTATGCGTAGACAAGTTTTCCCCGTTTCGTGCAATTTTGAACTTCACTTGGTCTATTGGCTTCTTTACCTAATGAAACGCTGTCCAAAAGCTAAACTAGCAAGTTACGACTTCTAAGAACACTAAATAGAGTATAACGGTCGAATTGATGCCTTAGGAATGCACAGTTCTATGCGTAGACAAGTTTTCCTCGTTTCGTGCAATTTTGACTTAACTTGGTCTATGGCTTCTTTACCTAACGAAACGTTGTCCAAAAGCTAAACTAGCAAGTTAAAACTTCATAGAACACTACATAGAGTATAACGGTCCAATTTGATGCTTAGGAACTCAGTTCTAGGCGTAGACAAGTTTTCCTCGTCTCGTGCAATTTTGAACTTAACTTGGTCTATTGGCTTCTTTACCTAACGAAACGTTGTCCAAAAGCTAGAGTAGCAAGTTACGACTTCTAAGAACACTAAATAGAGTATAACGGTTCAATTTGATGCCTTAGGAATGCTCAATTCTATGCATAGAAAAGTTTTTCACGTTTCGTGAATTTTGAATTTAACTTGGTATATGGCTTCTTTACCTAATGAAACGTTGTCCAAAAGCTAACCTAGCAAGTTAAAACTTCTAAGAACACTAAATGAGTATGAAGGTCCAATTTGATGCCTTAGGAATGCTCAATTCTATGCATAGACAAGTTTTTCACGTTTCGTGCAATTTTGAACATAACTTGTTAACTTCTACTTGTGCTCTTACCTACGAAACGTTGTCCAAAGCTAAATAAAAAGCAAGTTAAACTTCTAAGAACACTAAATAGAGTATAACGGTCCAATTTGATGCCTTAGGAATGCTCAATTCTATGCATAGACAAGTTTTCCGTTTCGTGCAATTTTGAACTTAACTTGGTCTATTGGCTTCTTTACCTAACGAAACGTTGTCCAAAAGCTAAACTAGCAAGTTAAGACTTCTAAGAACACTAAATAGAGTATAACGGTCCAATTTGATGCCTTAGAATGCTCAATTCTATGCATAGACAAGTTTTCACGTTTCGTGCAATTTTGAACTTAACTTGGTTCTATGGCTTCTTTACCTAACGAAACGTTGTCCAAAAGCTAAACTAGCAAGTTGAAGACTTCTAAGAACACTAAATAGAGTATAACGGTCCAATTTGATGCCTTAGGAATGCTCAGTTCTATGCGTAGACAAGTTTCCTCGTTTCGTGTTTTGAACTTGAACTTGGTCTATTGGCTTCTTACCTAACGAAACGTTGTCCAAAAGCTAAACTAGCAAGTTAAGAACTTCTAAGAACACTAAATAGAGTATAACGGTCCAATTTGATGCTTAGGAATGCTCAAGTATGCATGAACAAGTTTTCATGTTTCGTGCAATTTGAACTTAACTTGGTCTATTGGCTTCTTTACCTAACGAAACTTTGTCCAAAGCTAAACTAGCAAGTTAAGACTTCTAAGAACACTAAATAGAGTATAACGGTCCAATTTGATGCCTTAGAATGCTCAATTCTATGCGTAGACAAGTTTTCCTCGTTTCTATTGGCTTCTTTACCTAACGAAACGTTGTCCAAAAGCTAAACTAGCAAGTTAAACTTTTAAGAACACTAAATAGAGTATAACGGTCCAATTTGATGCCTTAGGAATGCTCAGTTCTATGCGTAGACAAGTTTTCTCGTTTCGTGCAATTTTGAACTTAACTTGGTCTAGGGCTTCTTTACCTAACGAAACGTTGTCCAAAAGCTAAACTAGCAAGTTAAGACTTCTAAGAACACTAAATAGAGTATAACGGTCAATTTGATGCCTTAGGAATGCACAGTTCTATGCGTAGACAAGTTTTCCTCGTTTCGTGCAATTTTGAACTTAACTTGGTCTATGGCTTCTTTACCTAACGAAACGTTGTCCAAAAGCTAAACTAGCAAGTTAAGACTTCTAAGAACACTAAATAGAGTATAACGGTCCAATTTGATGCTTAGGAATGCTCAATTCTATGCATAGACAAGTTTTCCTCGTTTCGTGCAATTTTGAACTTAACTTGGTCTATTGGCTTCTTTACCTAATGAAACGTGTCCAAAAGCTAAACTAGCAAGTTAAAACTTCTAAGAACACTAAATAGAGTATAACGGTCGATTTGATGCCTTAGGAATGCTCAATTCTATGCGTAGACAAGTTTTTCGTTCGTGCAATTTTGAACTTAACTTGGTCTATGGCTTCTTTACCTAACGAAACGTGTCCAAAAGCTAAACTAGCAAGTTAAAACTTCTAGAACACTAATAGAGTATAACGGTCCAATTTGATGCTTAGGAATGCTCAATTCTATGCATAGACAAGTTTTCACGTTTCGTGCAATTTTGAACTTAACTTGGTCTATTGGCTTCTTTACCTAACGAAACGTTGTCCAAAAGCTAATAGCAAGTTAAGACTTCTAAGAACACTAAATAGAGTATAACGGTCCAATTTGATGCCTTAGGAATGCTCAATTCTATGCATAGACAAGTTTTCACGTTTCGTGCAATTTTGAACTTAACTTGGTCTATGGCTTCTTTACCTAACGAAACGTTGTCCAAAAGCTAAACTAGCAAGTTAAACTTCTAGAACACTAAATAGAGTATAACGGTCCAATTTGATGCCTTAGGAATGCTCAGTTCTATGCGTAGACAAGTTTTCTCGTTTCGTGTAATTTTGAACTTAACTTGGTCTATTGGCTTCTTTACCTAACGAAACGTTGTCCAAAAGCTAAACTAGCAAGTTAAGACTTCTAAGAACACTAAATAGAGTATAACGGTCCAATTTGATGCCTTAGGAATGCTCAATCTATGCATAGACAAGTTTTCACGTTTGTGCAATTTGAACTTAACTTGGTCTATTGGCTTCTTTACCTAACGAAACGTTGTCCAAAAGCTAAACTAGCAAGTTAAACTTCTAAGAACACTAAATAGAGTATAACGGTCCAATTTGATGCCTTAGGAATGCTCAGTTCTATCGTAGACAAGTTTTTCTCGTTTCGTGTAATTTTGAACTTAACTTGGTCTATTGGCTTCTTTACCTAACGAAACGTTGTCCAAAAGCTAAACTAGCAAGTTAAGACTTCTAAGAACACTAAATAGAGTATAACGGTCCAATTTGATGCCTTAGGAATGCTCAATTGTATGCATGGACAAGTTTTTCACGTTTCGTGCAATTTGAACTTAACTTGGTCTATTGGCTTCTTTACCTAACGAAACGTTGTCCAAAAGCTAAACTAGCAAGTTGAAGACTTCTAAGAACACTAAATAGAGTATAACGGTCCAATTTGATGCCTTAGGAATGCTCAATTGTATGCATGAACAAGTTTTCACGTTTCGTGCAATTTTGAACTAACTTGGTCTATTGGCTTCTTTACCTAACGAAACGTTGTCCAAAAGCTAAACTAGCAAGTTAAGACTTCTAAGAACACTAAATAGAGTATAACGGTCCAATTTGATGCCTTAGGAATGCTCAGTTCTATGCGTAGACAAGTTTTCCTCGTTGTCTATTGGCTTCTTTACCTAACGAAACGTTGTCCAAAAGCTAAACTAGCAAGTTAAACTTCTAAGAACACTAAATAGAGTATAACGGTCCAATTTGATGCCTTAGGAATGCTCAGTTCTATGCGTAGACAAGTTTTCCTCGTTCGTGCAATTTTGAACTTAACTTGGTCTAGGCTTCTTTACCTAACGAAACGTTGTCCAAAAGCTAAATAGCAAGTTAAGACTTCTAAGAACACTAAATAGAGTATAACGGCCAATTTGATGCCTTAGGAATGCTCAGTTCTATGCGTAGACAAGTTTTCCTCGTTTCGTGCAATTTTGAACTTAACTTGGTCTATTGGCTTCTTTACCTAACGAAACGTTGTCCAAAAGCTAAACTAGCAAGTTAGACTTCTAAGAACACTAAATAGAGTATAACGGTCAATTTGATGCCTTAGGAATGCAGTTCTATGCGTAGACAAGTTTTCCTCGTTTCGTGCAATTTTGACTTAACTTGGTCTATGGCTTCTTTACCTAACGAAACGTTGTCCAAAAGCTAAACTAGCAAGTTAGACTTCTAAGAACACTAAATAGAGTATAACGGTCCAATTTGATGCTTAGGAATGCTCAATTCTATGCATAGACAAGTTTTCCTCGTTTCGTGCAATTTTGAACTTAACTTGGTCTATTGGCTTCTTTACCTAACGAAACGTTGTCCAAAAGCTAAACTAGCAAGTTAAAACTTCTAAGAACACTAAATAGAGTATAACGGTCAATTTGATGCTTAGGAATGCTCAATTCTATGCATAGACAAGTTTTTCGTTTCGTGCAATTTTGAACTTAACTTGGTATATGGCTTCTTTACCTAACGAAACGTGTCCAAAAGCTAAACTAGCAAGTTAAAACTTCTAGAACACTAAATAGAGTATAACGGTCCAATTTGATGCCTTAGGAATGCTCAGTTCTATGCATAGACAAGTTTTCTCGTTCGTGCAATTTTGAACTTAACTTGGTCTATTGGCTTCTTTACCTAACGAAACGTGTCCAAAAGCTAAACTAGCAAGTTAAAACTTCTAAGAACACTAAATAGAGTATAACGGTCCAATTTGATGCCTTAGGAATGCTCAATTCTATGCATAGACAAGTTTTCCTCGTTGTGCAATTTTGAACTTAACTTGGTCTATTGGCTTCTTTACCTAACGAAACGTTGTCCAAAGCTAAACTAGCAAGTTAAAACTTCTAAGAACACTAAATAGAGTATAACGGTCCAATTTGATGCCTTAGGAATGCTCAATTCTATGCATAGACAAGTTTTTCACGTTTCGTGCAATTTTGAATAACTTGGTCTATTGGCTTCTTTACCTAATGAAAACGTTGTCCAAAAGCTAAACTAGCAAGTTAAACTTCTAGAACACTAAATAGAGTATAACGGTCCAATTTGATGCCTTAGGAATGCTCAATTCTATGCATAGACAAGTTTTCACGTTTCGTGTAATTTTGAACTTAACTTGGTCTATTGGCTTCTTTACCAACGAAACGTTGTCCAAAAGCTAAACTAGCAAGTTGAAACTTCTAAGAACACTAAATAGAGTATAACGGTCCAATTTGATGCCTTAGGAATGCTCATTGTATGCGGACAAGTTTTCTCGTTTCGTGTAATTTTGAACTTAACTTGGTCTATTGGCTTCTTTACCTAACGAAACGTTGTCCAAAAGCTAAACTAGCAAGTTAAGACTTCTAAGAACACTAAATAGAGTATAACGGTCCAATTTGATGCCTTAGGAATGCTCAATTGTATGCATGGACAAGTTTTTCACGTTTCGTGCAATTTTGAACTTAACTTGGTCTATTGGCTTCTTTACCTAACGAAACGTTGTCCAAAAGCTAAACTAGCAAGTTAAGACTTCTAAGAACACTAAATAGAGTATAACGGTCCAATTTGATGCCTTAGGAATGCTCAATTGTATGCATGAACAAGTTTTTCACGTTTCGTGCAATTTTGAACTTAACTTGGTCTATTGGCTTCTTTACCTAACGAAACTTGTCCAAAAGCTAAACTAGCAAGTTAAGACTTCTAAGAACACTAAATAGAGTATAACGGTCCAATTTGATGCCTTAGGAATGCTCAGTTCTATGCGTAGACAAGTTTTTCCTCGTTTCTATTGGCTTCTTTACCGAACGAAACGTTGTCCAAAAGCTAAACTAGCAAGTTAAACTTCTAAGAACACTAAATAGAGTACAACGGTCCAATTTGATGCCTTAGGAATGCTCAGTTCTATGCTTAGACAAGTTTTCTCGTTTCGTGCAATTTGAACTTAACTTGGTCTAGGCTTCTTTACCTAACGAAACGTTGTCCAAAAGCTAAACTAGCAAGTTAAGACTTCTAAGAACACTAAATAGAGTATAACGGTCCAATTTGATGCCTTAGGAATGCTCATTCTATGCGTAGACAAGTTTTCTCGTTTCGTGCAATTTTGAACTTAACTTGGTCTATTGGCTTCTTTACCTAATGAAACGTTGTCCAAAAGCTAAACTAGCAAGTTACGACTTCTAAGAACACTAAATAGAGTATAACGGTCCAATTTGATGCCTTAGGAATGCACAGTTCTATGCGTAGACAAGTTTTCCTCGTTTCGTGCAATTTTGAACTTAACTTGGTCTATGGCTTCTTTACCTAACGAAACGTTGTCCAAAAGCTAAACTAGCAAGTTACGACTTCTAAGAACACTAAATAGAGTATAACGGTCCAAGTTGATGCTTAGGAATGCTCAATTCTATGCATAGACAAGTTTTCCACGTTTCGTGCAATTTTGAACTTAACTTGGTCTATTGGCTTCTTTACCTAACGAAACGTGCAAAAGCTAAACTAGCAAGTTAAAACTTCTAAGAACACTAAATAGAGTATAACGGTCAATTTGATGCTTAGGAATGCTCAATTCTATGCATAGACAAGTTTTCGTTTCGTGCAATTTTGAACTTAACTTGGTCTATGGGCTTCTTTACCTAACGAAACGTTGTCAAAAGCTAAACTAGCAAGTTAAAACTTCTAAGAACACTAATAGAGTATAACGGTCCAATTTGATGCCTTAGGAATACTCAGTTCTATGCGTAGACAAGTTTTCCTCGTTTCGTGCAATTTTGAACTTAACTTGGTCTATTGGCTTCTTTACCTAACGAAACGTGTCCAAAAGCTAACTAGCAAGTTAACTTCTAAGAACACTAAATAGAGTATAACGGTCAATTTGATGCCTTAGGAATGCTCAATTCTATGCATAGAAAGTTTTTCACGTTTCGTGTAATTTTGAATTTAACTTGTCTATTGGCTTCTTTACCTAATGAAACGTTGTCCAAAAGCTAACTAGCAAGTTAAAACTTCTAAGAACACTAAATGAGTATAAGGTCCAATTTGATGCCTTAGGAATGCTCAATTCTATGCATAGACAAGTTTTCACGTTTCGTGCAATTTTGAACATAACTTGTCTATGGCTTCTTTACCTATGAAACGTTGTCCAAAAGCTAAACTAGCAAGTTAAACTTCTAAGAACACTAAATAGAGTATAACGGTCCAATTTGATGCCTTAGGAATGCTCAATTCTATGCGTAGACAAGTTTCCTCGTTTCGTGTAATTTTGAACTTAACTTGGTCTATTGGCTTCTTTACCTAACGAAACGTTGTCCAAAAGCTAAACTAGCAAGTTGAAGACTTCTAAGAACACTAAATAGAGTATAACGGTCCAATTTGATGCCTTAGGAATGCTCAATTGTATGCATGACAAGTTTTTCACGTTTCGTGCAATTTTGAACTTAACTTGGTCTATTGGCTTCTTTACCTAACGAAACGTTGTCCAAAAGCTAAACTAGCAAGTTAAGACTTCTAAGAACACTAAATATAGTATAACGGTCCAATTTGATGCCTTAGGAATGCTCAATTGTATGCATGGACAAGTTTTCACGTTTCGTGCAATTTTGAACTTAACTTGGTCTATTGGCTTCTTTACCTAACGAAACGTTGTCCAAAAGCTAAACTAGCAAGTAAGACTTCTAAGAACACTAAATAGAGTATAACGGTCCAATTTGATGCCTTAGGAATGCTCATTGTATGCATGACAAGTTTTTCACGTTTCGTGCAATTTTGAACTTAACTTGGTCTATTGGCTTCTTTACCTAACGAAACGTTGTCCAAAAGCTAAACTAGCAAGTTAAGACTTCTAAGAACACTAAATAGAGTATACGGTCCAATTTGATGCCTTAGGAATGCTCAGTTCTATGCGTAGACAAGTTTCCTGTTTCTATTGGCTTCTTTACCTAACGAAACGTTGTCCAAAAGCTAAACTAGCAAGTTAAACTTCTAAGAACACTAAATAGAGTAAACGGTCCAATTTGATGCCTTAGGAATGCTCAGTTCTATGCGTAGACAAGTTTTCCTCGTTTCGTGCAATTTTGAACTTAACTTGGTCTAGGCTTCTTTACCTAACGAAACGTTGTCCAAAAGCTAAACTAGCAAGTTAAGACTTCTAAGAACACTAAATAGAGTATAACGGTCCAATTTGATGCCTTAGGAATGCAATTCTATGCGTAGACAAGTTTTCCTCGTTTCGTGCAATTTTGAACTTAACTTGGTCTATTGGCTTCTTTACCTAACGAAACGTTGTCCAAAAGCTAAACTAGCAAGTTAAGACTTCTAAGAACACTAAATAGAGTATAACGGTCCAATTTGATGCCTTAGGAATGCACAGTTCTATGCGTAGACAAGTTTTCCTCGTTTCGTGCAATTTTGAACTTAACTTGGTCTATGGCTTCTTTACCTAACGAAACGTTGTCCAAAAGCTAAACTAGCAAGTTAGACTTCTAAGAACACTAAATAGAGTATAACGGTCCAATTTGATGCTTAGGAATGCTCATTCTCTGCATAGACAAGTTTTCCTCGTTTCGTGCAATTTTGAACTTAACTTGGTCTATGGCTTCTTTACCTAACGAAACGTGTGCAAAAGCTAAACTAGCAAGTTAAACTTCTAAGAACACTAAATAGAGTATAACGGTCAATTTGATGCTTAGGAATGCTCAATTCTATGCAGAGACAAGTTTTTCACGTTTCGTGCAATTTTGAACTTAACTTGGTCTATTGGCTTCTTTACCTAACGAAACGTGTCAAAAGCTAAACTAGCAAGTTAAAACTTCTAGAACACTAATAGAGTATAACGGTCCAATTTGATGCCTTAGGAATGCTCAGTTCTATGCGTAGACAAGTTTTCTCGTTCGTGCAATTTTGAACTTAACTTGGTCTATTGGCTTCTTTACCTAACGAAACGTTGTCCAAAAGCTAAGTAGCAAGTTAACTTCTAAGAACACTAAATAGAGTATAACGGTCCAATTTGATGCCTTAGGAATGCTCATTCTATGCATAGAAAGTTTTTCACGTTTGTGCAATTTTGAACTTAACTTGTCTATTGGCTTCTTTACCTAATGAAACGTTGTCCAAAAGCTAACTAGCAAGTTAAACTTCTAAGAACACTAAATGAGTATAACGGTCCAATTTGATGCCTTAGGAATGCTCAATTCTATGCATAGACAAGTTTTTCACGTTTCGTGCAATTTTGAACATAACTTGTCTATGGCTTCTTTACCTATGAAACGTTGTCCAAAAGCTAAACTAGCAAGTTGAAACTTCTAAGAACACTAAATAGAGTATAACGGTCCAATTTGATGCCTTAGGAATGCTCAATTCTATGCGTAGACAAGTTTTCCTCGTTTCGTGTAATTTTGAACTTAACTTGGTCTATTGGCTTCTTTACCTAACGAAACGTTGTCCAAAAGCTAAACTCAAGTGAAGACTTCTAAGAACACTAAATAGAGTATAACGGTCCAATTTGATGCCTTAGGAATGCTCAATTGTATGCATGGACAAGTTTTTCACGTTTCGTGTAATTTTGAACTTAACTTGGTCTATTGGCTTCTTTACCTAACGAAACGTTGTCCAAAAGCTAAACTAGCAAGTTAAGACTTCTAAGAACACTAAATATAGTATAACGGTCCAATTTGATGCCTTAGGAATGCTCAATTGTATGCATGGACAAGTTTTTCACGTTTCGTGCAATTTTGAACTTAACTTGGTCTATTGGCTTCTTTACCTAACGAAACGTTGTCCAAAAGCTAAACTAGCAAGTGAAGACTTCTAAGAACACTAAATAGAGTATAACGGTCCAATTTGATGCCTTAGGAATGTTCAATTGTATGCATGAACAAGTTTTTCACGTTTCGTGCAATTTTGAACTTAACTTGGTCTATTGGCTTCTTTACCTAACGAAACGTTGTCCAAAAGCTAAACTAGCAAGTTAAGACTTCTAAGAACACTAAATAGAGTATAGCGGTCCAATTTGATGCCTTAGGAATGCTCATTCTATGCGTAGACAAGTTTTCCTCGTTTCTATTGGCTTCTTTACCAACGAAACGTTGTCCAAAAGCTAAACTAGCAAGTTAAACTTTAAGAACACTAAAACAGTACAACGGTCCAATTTGATGCCTTACGAATGCTCAGTTCTATGCTTAGACAAGTTTTCCTCGTTTCGTGCAATTTGAACTTAACTTGGTCTACGGGCTTCTTTACCTAACGAAACGTTGTCCAAAAGCTAAATAGCAAGTTAAGACTTCTAAGAACACTAAATAGAGTATAACGGTCCAATTTGATGCCTTAGGAATGCTCATTCTATGCGTAGACAAGTTTTCCTCGTTTCGTGCAATTTTGAACTTAACTTGGTCTATTGGCTTCTTTACCTAATGAAACGCTGTCCAAAAGCTAAACTAGCAAGTTACGACTTCTAAGAACACTAAATAGAGTATAACGGTCAATTTGATGCCTTAGGAATGCACAGTTCTATGCGTAGACAAGTTTTCCTCGTTTCGTGCAATTTTGACTTAACTTGGTCTATGGCTTCTTTACCTAACGAAACGTTGTCCAAAAGCTAAACTAGCAAGTTACGACTTCTAAGAACACTAAATAGAGTATAACGGTCCAAGTTGATGCTTAGGAATGCTCAATTCTGCATAGAAAAGTTTTCCACGTTTCGTGCAATTTTGAATTAACTTGGTCTATTGGCTTCTTTACCTAATGAAACGTGTGCAAAAGCTAATGTTGCAAGTTAAAACTTCTAAGAACACTAAATAGAGTATAACGGTCCAATTTGATGCTTAGGAATGCTCATTCTATGCATAGACAAGTTTTTCGTTTCGTGCAATTTTGAACTTAACTTGGTCTATGGGCTTCTTTACCTAACGAAACGTGTTCAAAAGCTAAACTAGCAAGTTAAACTTCTAGAACACTAATAGAGTATAACGGTCCAATTTGATGCCTTAGGAATGCTCAGTTCTATGCGTAGACAAGTTTTACTCGTTCGTGCAATTTTGAACTTAACTTGGTCTATTGGCTTCTTTACCTAACGAAACTTGTCCAAAAGCTAACTAGCAAGTTACGACTTCTAAGAACACTAAATAGAGTATAACGGTCAATTTATGCCTTAGGAATGCTCAATTCTATGCATAGAAAGTTTTTCACGTTTTGTAATTTTGAATTTAACTTGTCTATTGGCTTCTTTACCTAATGAAACGTTGTCCAAAAGCTAACCTAGCAAGTTAAAACTTCTAAGAACACTAAATGAGTATAAGGTCCAATTTGATGCCTTAGGAATGCTCAATTCTATGCATAGACAAGTTTTTCACGTTTCGTGCAATTTTGAACATAACTTGTTCTATGGCTTCTTTACCTATGAAACGTTGTCCAAAAGCTAAACTAGCAAGTTGAAACTTCTAGAACACTAAATAGATTATAACGGTCCAATTTGATGCCTTAGGAATGCTCAAGTTCTATGCGTAGACAAGTTTTCTCGTTTCGTGTAATTTTGAACTTAACTTGGTCTATTGGCTTCTTTACCTAACGAAACGTTGTCCAAAAGCTAAACTAGCAAGTGAAGACTTCTAAGAACACTAAATAGAGTATAACGGTCCAATTTGATGCCTTAGGAATGCTCAATTGTATGCATGACAAGTTTTTCACGTTTCGTGCAATTTTGAACTTAACTTGGTCTATGGCTTCTTTACCTACGAAACGTTGTCCAAAAGCTAAACTAGCAAGTTAAATTTCTAGAACACTAAATAGAGTATAACGGTCCAATTTGATGCCTTAGGAATGCTCAGTTCTATCGTAGACAAGTTTTCTCGTTTCGTGTAATTTTGAACTTAACTTGGTCTATTGGCTTCTTTACCTAACGAAACGTTGTCCAAAAGCTAAACTAGCAAGTTAAGACTTCTAAGAACACTAAATAGAGTATAACGGTCCAATTTGATGCCTTAGGAATGCTCAATTGTATGCATGGACAAGTTTTTCACGTTTCGTGCAATTTTGAACTTAACTTGGTCTATTGGCTTCTTTACCTAACGAAACGTTGTCCAAAAGCTAAACTAGCAAGTAAGACTTCTAAGAACACTAAATAGAGTATAACGGTCCAATTTGATGCCTTAGGAATGCTCAATTGTATGCATGGACAAGTTTTCACGTTTCGTGCAATTTTGAACATAACTTGTTCTATGGCTTCTTTACCTATGAAACGTTGTCCAAAAGCTAAACTAGCAAGTTGAAACTTCTAGAACACTAAATAGAGTATAACGGTCCAATTTGATGCCTTAGGAATGCTCAGTTCTATGCGTAGACAAGTTTTCCTCGTTTCGTAATTTTGAACTTAACTTGGTCTACGGGCTTCTTTACCTAACGAAACGTTGTCCAAAAGCTAAATAGCAAGTTAAGACTTCTAAGAACACTAAATAGAGTATAACGGACCAATTTGATGCCTTAGGAATGCTCAATTCTATGCGTAGACAAGTTTTCCTCGTTTCGTGCAATTTTGAACTTAACTTGGTCTATTGGCTTCTTTACCTACTGAAACGCTGTCCAAAAGCTAAACTAGCAAGTTACGACTTCTAAGAACACTAATAGAGTATAACGGTCGAATTTGATGCCTTAGGAATGCACAGTTCTATGCGTAGACAAGTTTTCCTCGTTTCGTGCAATTTTGGACTTAACTTGGTCTATGGGCTTCTTTACCTAACGAAACGTTGTCCAAAAGCTAAACTAGCAAGTTACGACTTCTAAGAACACTAAATAGAGTATAACGGTCCAATTTGATGCTTAGGAATGCTCAATTCTATGCATAGAAAGTTTTCCACGTTTCGTGCAATTTTGAATTTAACTTGGTCTATTGGCTTCTTTACTAATGAAACGGTGTGCAAAAGCTAAGTTGCAAGTTAAACTTCTAAGAACACTAAATAGAGTATAACAGTCCGATTTGATGCCTTAGGAATGATCAATTCTATGCATAGACAAGTTTTTCGAGTTTCGTGCAATTTTGAACTTAACTTGGTCTATGGGCTTCTTTACCTAACGAAACGTAGTTCAAAAGCTAAACTAGCAAGTTAAAACTTCATAGAACACTACATAGAGTATAACGGTCCAATTTGATGCCTTAGGAATACTCAGTTCTATGCGTAGACAAGTTTTACTCGTTCGTGCAATTTTGAACTTAACTTGGTCTATTGGCTTCTTTACCTAACGAAACGTTGTCCAAAAGCTAGAGTAGCAAGTTACGACTTCTAAGAACACTAAATAGAGTATAACGGTCAATTTAATGCCTTAGGAATGCTCAATTCTATGCATAGAAAAGTTTTTCACGTTTTGTGTAATTTTGAATTTAACTTGTCTATTGGCTTCTTTACCTAATGAAACGTTGTCCAAAAGCTAACTAGCAAGTTAAAACTTCTAAAACACTAAATGAGTATAAGGTCCAATTTGATGCCTTAGGAATGCTCAATTCTATGCATAGACAAGTTTTTCACGTTTCGTGCA
Source organism: Tripterygium wilfordii (assembly GCF_013401445.1). Taxonomy (NCBI): domain Eukaryota; kingdom Viridiplantae; phylum Streptophyta; class Magnoliopsida; order Celastrales; family Celastraceae; genus Tripterygium; species Tripterygium wilfordii. The sequence goes on from NW_024056158.1 coordinate 174,267, forward strand.
ATTTTGAACATAACTTGTCTATGGCTTCTTTACCTATGAAACGTTGTCCAAAAGCTAAACTAGCAAGTTGAAACTTCTAAGACACTAAATAGAGTATAACGGTCCAATTTGATGCCTTAGGAATGCTCATTCTATGCGTAGACAAGTTTTCCTCGTTTCGTGTAATTTTGAACTTAACTTGGTCTATTGGCTTCTTTACCTAACGAAACGTTGTCCAAAAGCTAAACTAGCAAGTGAAGACTTCTAAGAACACTAAATAGAGTATAACGGTCCAATTTGATGCCTTAGGAATGCTCAATTGTATGCATGGACAAGTTTTTCACGTTTCGTGCAATTTTGAACATAACTTGTTCTATGGCTTCTTTACCTATGAAACGTTGTCCAAAAGCTAAACTAGCAAGTTGAAACTTCGTAGACCACTAAATAGAGTATAACGGTCCAATTTGATGCCTTAGGAATGCTCAGTTCTATGCGTAGACAAGTTTTCCTCGTTTCGTGTAATTTTGAACTTAACTTGGTCTATTGGCTTCTTTACCTAACGAAACGTTGTCCAAAAGCTAAACTAGCAAGTTAAGACTTCTAAGAACACTAAATAGAGTAAGCGGTCCAATTTGATGCCTTAGGAATGCTCAGTTCTATGCGTAGACAAGTTTTCCTCGTTTCTATTGGCTTCTTTACCGAACGAAACGTTGTCCAAAAGCTAAACTAGTAAGTTAAAACTTTGAAGAACACTAAATACAGTACAACGGTCCAATTTGATGCCTTACGAATGCTCAGTTCTATGCTTAGACAAGTTTTACTCGTTTCGTGCAATTTTGAACTTAACTTGGTCTACGGCTTCTTTACCTAACGAAACGTTGTCCAAAAGCTAAAATAGCAAGTTAAGACTTCTAAGAACACTAAATAGAGTATAACGGACCAATTTGATGCCTTAGGAATGCTCAGTTCTATGCGTAGACAAGTTTTCCTCGTTTCGTGCGATTTTGAACTTAACTTGGTCTATTGGCTTCTTTACCTAATGAAACGCTGTCCAAAAGCTAAACTAGCAAGTTACGACTTCTAAGAACACTAAATAGAGTATAACGGTCGAATTTGATGCCTTAGGAATGCACAGTTCTATGCGTAGACAAGTTTTCCTCGTTTCGTGCAATTTTGACTTAACTTGGTCTATGGGCTTCTTTACCTAACGAAACGTTGTCCAAAAGCTAAACTAGCAAGTTAGACTTCTAAGAACACTAAATAGAGTATAACGGTCCAATTTGATGGCTTAGGAATGCTCAATTCTCTGCATAGAAAGTTTTCCACGTTTCGTGCAATTTTGAACTTAACTTGGTCTATTGGCTTCTTTACCTAATGAAACGTGTGCAAAAGCTAATGTAGCAAGTTAAAACTTCTAAGAACACTAAATAGAGTATAACGGTCCGATTTGATGCCTTAGGAATGCTCAATTCTATGCATAGACAAGTTTTTCGAGTTTCGTGCAATTTGAACTTAACTTGGTCTATGGCTTCTTTACCTAACAAAACGTAGTTCAAAAGCTAAACTAGCAAGTTAAAACTTCATAGAACACTAATAGAGTATAACGGTCCTATTTGATGCCTTAGGAATACTCAGTTCTATGCGTAGACAAGTTTTCCTCGTTTCGTGCAATTTTGAACTTAACTTGGTCTATTGGCTTCTTTACCTAACGAAACGTTGTCCAAAAGAGAGTAGCAAGTTACGACTTCTAAGAACACTAAATAGAGTATAACGGTCAATTTAATGCCTTAGGAATGCTCAATTCTATGCATAGAAAAGTTTTTCACGTTTCGTGTAATTTTGAATTTAACTTGGTCTATTGGCTTCTTTACCTAATGAAACGTTGTCCAAAAGCTAACCTAGCAAGTTAAAACTTCTAAGAACACTAATGAGTATGAAGGTCCAACTTGATGCCTTAGGAATGCTAAATTCTATGCATAGACAAGTTTTTCACGTTTCGTGCAATTTTGAACATAACTTGTTCTATGGGCTTCTTTACCTATAAAACGTTGTCCAAAAGCTAAACTAGCAAGTTGAAACTTCGTAGACCACTAAATAGAGTATAACGGTCCAATTTGATGCCTTAGGAATGCTCAGTTCTATGCGTAGACAAGTTTTCCTCGTTTCGTGTAATTTTGAACTTAACTTGGTCTATTGGCTTCTTTACCTAACGAAACGATGTCCAAAAGCTAAACTAGCAAGTTAAGACTTCTAAGAACACTAAATAGAGTATAACGGTCCAATTTGATGCCTTAGGAATGCTCAATTGTATGCATAGACAAGTTTTTCACGTTTCGTGCAATTTTGAACTTAACTTGGTCTATTGGCTTTTTACCTAACAAACGTTGTCCAAAAGCTAAACTAGCAAGTTAGGACTTATAAGAACACTAAATAGAGTATAACGGTCCAATTTGATGCCTTAGGAATGTTCAATTGTATGCACGAACAAGTTTTTCACGTTTCGTGCAATTTTGAACTTAACTTGGTCTATTGGCTTCTTTACCTAACGAAACGTTGTCCAAAACCTAAACTAGCAAGTTAAGACTTCTAAGAACACTAAATAGAGTATAGCGGTCCAATTTGATTCCTTAGGAATGCTCAGTTCTATGCGTAGACAAGTTTTCCTCGTTTCGTGCAATTTTGAACTTGACTTGGTCTATTGGCTTCTTTACCGAACGAAACGTTGTCCAAAAGCTAAACTAGTAAGTTAAAACTTTGAAGAACACTAAATAAAGTACAACAGTCCAATTTAATGCCTTACGAATGCTCAGCTCTATGCTTAGACAAGTTTTTCTCGTTTCGTGCAATTTTGAACTTAACTTGGTCTACAGGCTTCTTTACCTAACGAAACGTTGTCCAAAAGCTAAATAGCAAGTTAAGACTTCTAAGAACACTAAATAGAGTATAACGGTCCAATTTGATGCCTTAGGAATGCTCAATTGTATGCATGGAAAAGTTTTTCACGTTTCGTGCAATTTTGAACTTAACTTGGTCTATGGGCTTCTTTACCTACGAAACGTTGTCCAAAAGCTAAACTAGCAAGTTGAAACTTCTTAGAACACTAAATAGAGTATAACGGTCCGATTTGATGCCTTAGAAATGCTCAGTTCTATTCGTAGACAAGTTTTCCTCATTTCGTGTAATTTTGAACGTAACTTGGTCTATTGGCTTATTTACCTAACGAAACGTTGTCTAAAAGCTAAACTAGCAAGTTCAGACTTCTAAGAACACTAAATAGAGTATAACGGTCCAATTTGATGCCTTAGGAATGCTCAATTGTATGCATGGACAAGTTTTTCATGTTTCGTGCAATTTTAACTTAACTTGGTCTATTGGCTTCTTTACCTAACGAAACGTTGTCCAAAAGCTAAACTAGCAAGTTAAGACTTCTAAGAACACTAAATAGAGTATAGCGGTCCAATTTGATGCCTTAGGAATGCTCAGTTCTATGCGTAGACAAGTTTTCCTCGTTTCTATTGCTTCTTTACCGAGCGAAACGTTGTCCAAAAGCTAAACTAGCAAGTTAAAACTTTGAAGAACACTAAATACAGTACAACGGTCCAATTTGATGCCTTACGAATGCTCAGTTCTATGCTTAGACAAGTTTTCCTCGTTTCGTGCAATTTTGAACTTAACTTGGTCTACGGGCTTCTTTACCTAACGAAACGATGTCCAAAAGCTAAAATAGCAAGTTAAGACTTCTAAGAACACTAAATAGATTTGATGCCTTAGGAATGCTCAGTTCTATTCATAGAAAAGTTTTCACGTTTCGTGTAATTTTGAATTTAACTTGGTCTATTGGCTTCTTTACCTAATGAAACGTTGTCCGAAAGCTAACCTAGCAAGTTAAAACTTTGAAGAACACTAAATTGAGTATAAAGGTCCAATTTCATGCCTTAGGAATGCTCAATTCTATGCATAGACAAGTTTTTCACGTTTCGTGCAATTTTGAACATCACTTGGTCTTTGGGCTTTTTACCAATGAAACGTTGTCCAAAAGCTAAACTAGCAAGTTAAAACTTCGTAGACCACTAAATAGAGTATAACAGTCCGATTTGATGCCTTAAGAATGCTCAGTTCTATGAGTAGACAAGTTTTCCTCGTTTCGTGTAATTTTGAACTTAACTTGGTCTATTGGCTTCTTTACCTAACGAAACGTTGTCCAAAAGCTAAACTAGCAAGTTGAGACTTCTAAGAACACTAAATAGAGTATAACGGTCCAATTTGATGCCTTAGGAATGCTCAATTGTATGCATGGACAAGTTTTTCACGTTTCGTGCAATTTTGAACTTAACTTAGTCTATTGGCTTCTTTACCTAACGAAACGTTGTCCAAAACCTAAACTAGCAAGTTAAGACTTCTAAGAACACTAAATAGAGTATAGCGGTCCAATTTGATTCCTTAGGAATGCTCAGTTCTATGCGTAGACAAGTTTTCCTCGTTTCGTGCAATTTTGAACTTGCCTTGGTCTATTGGCTTCTTTACCGAACGAAACGTTGTCCAAAAGCTAAACTAGTAAGTTAAAACTTTGAAGAACACTAAATAAGTACAACGGTCCAATTTAATGCCTTACGAATGCTCAGTTCTATGCTTAGACAAGTTTTTCTCGTTTCGTGCAATTTTGAACTTAACTTGGTCTACAGGCTTCTTTACCTAACGAAACGTTGTCCAAAAGCTAAAATAGCAAGTTAAGACTTCTAAGAACACTAAATAGAGTATAACGGTCCAATTTGATGCCTTAGGAATGCTCAATTGTATGCATGGACAAGTTTTTCACGTTTCGTGCAATTTTGAACTTAACTTGGTCTATGGGCTTCTTTACCTACGAAACGTTGTCCAAAAGCTAAACTAGCAAGTTGAAACTTCTTAGAACACTAAATAGAGTATAACGGTCCGATTTGATGCCTTAGAAATGCTCAGTTCTATTCGTAGACAAGTTTTCCTCATTTCGTGTAATTTTGAACGTAACTTGGTCTATTGGCTTATTTACCTAACGAAACGTTGTCTAAAAGCTAAACTAGCAAGTTCAGACTTCTAAGAACACTAAATAGAGTATAACGGTCCAATTTGATGCCTTAGGAATGCTCAATTGTATGCATGGACAAGTTTTTCATGTTTCGTGCAATTTTGAACTTAACTTGGTCTATTGGCTTCTTTACCTAACGAAACGTTGTCCAAAAGCTAAACTAGCAAGTTAAGACTTCTAAGAACACTAAATAGAGTATAGCGGTCCAATTTGATGCCTTAGGAATGCTCAGTTCTATGCGTAGACAAGTTTTCCTCGTTTCTATTGGCTTCTTTACCGAGCGAAACGTTGTCCAAAAGCTAAACTAGCAAGTTAAAACTTTGAAGAACACTAAATACAGTACAACGGTCCAATTTGATGCCTTACGAATGCTCAGTTCTATGCTTAGACAAGTTTTCCTCGTTTCGTGCAATTTTGAACTTAACTTGGTCTACGGGCTTCTTTACCTAACGAAACGATGTCCAAAAGCTAAAATAGCAAGTTAAGACTTCTAAGAACACTAAATAGATTTGATGCCTTAGGAATGCTCAGTTCTATTCATAGAAAAGTTTTTCACGTTTCGTGTAATTTTGAATTTAACTTGGTCTATTGGCTTCTTTACCTAATGAAACGTTGTCCGAAAGCTAACCTAGCAAGTTAAAACTTCGAAGAACACTAAATTGAGTATAAAGGTCCAATTTCATGCCTTAGGAATGCTCAATTCTATGCATAGACAAGTTTTTCACGTTTCGTGCAATTTTGAACATCACTTGGTCTATGGGCTTTTTTACCAATGAAACGTTGTCCAAAAGCGAAACTAGCAAGTTAAAACTTCGTAGACCACTAAATAGAGTATAACAGTCCGATTTGATGCCTTAAGAATGCTCAGTTCTATGAGTAGACAAGTTTTCCTCGTTTCGTGTAATTTTGAACTTAACTTGGTCTATTGGCTTCTTTACCTAACGAAACGTTGTCCAAAAGCTAAACTAGCAAGTTGAGACTTCTAAGAACACTAAATAGAGTATAACGGTCCAATTTGATGCCTTAGGAATGCTCAATTGTATGCATGGACAAGTTTTTCACGTTTCGTGCAATTTTGAACTTAACTTGGTCTATTGGCTTCTTTAGCTAACGAAACGTTGTCCGAAGGCTAAACTAGCAAGTTAAGACTTCTCAGAACACTAAATAGAGTATAACGGTCCAATTTGATGCCTTAGGAATGTTCAATTGTATGCATGAGAAGGTTTTTCACGTTTCGTGCAATTTTGAACTTAACTTGGTCTATTTGCTTCTTTACCTAACGAAACGTTGTCCAAAAGCTAAACTAGCAAGTTAAGACTTCTAAGAACACTAAATAGAGTATAGCGGTCCAATTTGATGCCTTAGGAATGCTCAGTTCTATGCGTAGACAAGTTTTCCTCGTTTCTATTGGCTTCTTTACCGAACGAAACGTTGTCCAAAAGCTAAACTAGCAAGTTAAAACTTTGAAGAACACTAAATACAGTACAACGGTCCAATTTGATGCCTTACGAATGCTCAGTTCTATGCTTAGACAAGTTTTCCTCTTTTCGTGCAATTTTGAACTTAACTTGGTCTACGGGCTTCTTTACCTAACGAAACGTTGTCCAAAAGCTAAAATAGCAAGTTAAGACTTCTAAGAACACTAAATAGATTTGATGCCTTAGGAATGCTCAGTTCTATTCATAGAAAAGTTTTTCACGTTTCGTGTAATTTTGAATTTAACTTGGTCTATTGGCTTTTACCTAATGAAACGTTGTCCGAAAGCTAACCTAGCAAGTTAAAACTTCGAAGAACACTAAATTGAGTATAAAGGTCCAATTTCATGCCTTAGGAATGCTCAATTCTATGCATATACATGTTTTTCACGTTTCGTGCAATTTTGAACATCACTTGGTCTATGGGCTTTTTTACCAATGAAACGTTGTCCAAAAGCTAAACTAGCAAGTTAAAACTTCGTAGACCACTAAATAGAGTATAACAGTCCGATTTGATGCCTTAAGAATGCTCAGTTCTATGAGTAGACAAGTTTTCCTCGTTTCGTGTAATTTTGAACTTAACTTGGTCTATTGGGTTCTTTACCTAACGAAACGTTGTCCAAAAGCTAAACTAGCAAGTTGAGACTTCAAAGAACACTAAATAGAGTATAACGGTCCAATTTGATGCCTTAGGAATGCTCAATTGTATGCATGGAAAAGTTTTTCACGTTTCGTGCAATTTTGAACTTAACTTGGTCTATTGGCTTCTTTAGCTAACGAAACGTTGTCCGAAGGCTAAACTAGCAAGTTAAGACTTCTCAGAACACTAAATAGAGTATAACGGTCCAATTTGATGCCTTAGGAATGTTCAATTGTATGCATGAGAAGGTTTTTCACGTTTCGTGCAATTTTGAACTTAACTTGGTCTATTTGCTTCTTTACCTAACGAAACGTTGTCCAAAAGCTAAACTAGCAAGTTAAGACTTCTAAGAACACTAAATAGAGTATAGCGGTCCAATTTGATGCCTTAGGAATGCTCAGTTCTATGCGTAGACAAGTTTTCCTCGTTTCTATTGGCTTCTTTACCGAACGAAACGTTGTCCAAAAGCTAAACTAGCAAGTTAAAACTTTGAAGAACACTAAATACAGTACAACGGTCCAATTTGATGCCTTACGAATGCTCAGTTCTATGCTTAGACAAGTTTTCCTCTTTTCGTGCAATTTTGAACTTAACTTGGTCTACGGGCTTCTTTACCTAACGAAACATTGTCCAAAAGCTAAAATAGCAAGTTAAGACTTCTAAGAACACTAAATAGATTTGATGCCTTAGGAATGCTCAGTTCTATTCATAGAAAAGTTTTTCATGTTTCGTGTAATTTTGAATTTAACTTGGTCTATTGGCTTCTTTACCTAATGAAACGTTGTCCGAAAGCTAACCTAGCAAGTTAAAACTTCGAAGAACACTAAATTGAGTATAAAGGTCCAATTTCATGCCTTAGGAATGCTCAATTCTATGCATATACAAGTTTTTCACGTTTCGTGCAATTTTGAACATCACTTGGTCTATGGGATTTTTACCAATGAAACGTTGTCCAAAAGCTAAACTAGCAAGTTAAAACTTCGTAGACCACTAAATAGAGTATAACAGTCCGATTTGATGCCTTAAGAATGCTCAGTTCTATGAGTAGACAAGTTTTCCTCGTTTCGTGTAATTTTGAACTTAACTTGGTCTATTGGGTTCTTTACCTAACGAAACGTTGTCCAAAAGCTAAACTAGCAAGTTGAGACTTCTAAGAACACTAAATAGAGTATAACGGTCCAATTTGATGCCTTAGGAATGCTCAATTGTATGCATGGACAAGTTTTTCACGTTTCGTGCAATTTTGAACTTAACTTGGTCTACTGGCTTCTTTAGCTAACGAAACGTTGTCCGAAGGCTAAACTAGCAAGTTAAGACTTCTCAGAACACTAAATAGAGTATAACGGTCCAATTTGATGCCTTAGGAATGTTCAATTGTATGCATGAGAAGGTTTTTCACGTTTCGTGCAATTTTGAACTTAACTTGGTCTATTGGCTTCTTTACCTAGCGAAACGTTGTCCAAAAGCTAAACTAGCAAGTTAAGACTTCTAAGGACACTAAATAGAGTATAGCGGTCCAATTTGATGTCTTAGGAATGCTCAATTGTATGCATGGACAAGTTTTTCACGTTTCGTGCAATTTTGAACTTAACTTGGTCTATGGGCTTCTTTACCTAGGAAACGTTGTCCAAAAGCTAAACTAGCAAGTTAAAACTTCTTAGAACACTTAATAGAGTATAAAGGTCCGATTTGATGCCTTAGAAATGCTTAGTTCTATGCGTAGACAAGTTTTCCTCGTTTCGTGTAATTTTGAACTTAACTTGGTGTATTGGCTTCTTTACCTAACGAAACGTTGTCCAAAAGCTAAACTAGCAAGTTAAGACTTCTAAGAACACTAAATAGAGTATAACGGTCCAATTTGATGCCTTAGGAATGCTCAATTGTATGCATGGACAAGTTTTTCACGTTTCGTGCAATTTTGAACTTAACTTGGTCTATGGGCTTCTTTACCTACGAAACGTTGTCCAAAAGCTAAACTAGCAAGTTAAAACTTCTTAGAACACTTAATAGAGTATAACGGTCCGATTTGATGCCTTAGAAATGCTTAGTTCTATTCGTAGACAAGTTTTCCTCGTTTCGTGTAATTTTGAACGTAACTTGGTCTATTGGCTTCTTTACCTAACGAAACGTTGTCCAAAAGCTAAAATAGAAAGTTAAGACTTCTAAGAACACTAAATAGAGTATAACGGTCCAATTTGATGCCTTAGGAATGCTCAATTGTATGCATGGACAAGTTTTTCACGTTTCGTACAATTTTGAACTTAACTTGGTATACGGGCTTCTTTACGTAACGAAACATTGTCCAAAAGCTAAAATAGCCAGTTAAGACTTCTAAGAACACTAAATAGAGTATAACGGTCCAATTTGATGCCTTAGGAATGCTCAGTTCTATGCGTAGACAAGTTTTCCTCGTTTCGTGCAATTTTGAACTTAACTTGGCCTATTGGCTTCTTTACCTAATGAAACGCTGTCCAAAAGCTAAACTAGCAAGTTACGACTTCTAAAAACACTAAATAGAGTATAACGGTCGAATTTGATGCCTTAGGAATGCACAGTTCTATGCGTAGACAAGTTTTCCTCGTTTCGTGCAAATTTGGACTTAACTTGGTCTATGAGCTTCTTTACCTAACGAAACGTTGTTCAAAAGCTAAACTAGCAAGTTACGACCTCTAAGAACACTAAATAGAGTATAACGGTCCAATTTGATGGCTTAGGAATGCTCAATTCTCTGCATAGAAAAGTTTTCCACGTTTCGTGCAATTTTGAATTTAACTTGGTCTATTAGCTTCTTTACCTAATGAAACGGTGTGCAAAAGCTAAAGTAGCAAGTTAAAACTTCTAAGAACACTAAATAGAGTATAACGGTCCAATTTGATGCCTTAGGAATGCTCAATTCTATGCATAGACAAGTTTTCGAGTTTCGGGCAATTTTGAACTTAACTTGGTCTATGGGCTTCTTTACCTAACGAAACGTTGTTCAAAAGCTAAACTAGAAAGTTAAAACTTCGTAGAACACTACATAGAGTATAACGGTCCAATTTGATGCCTTACGAATGCTCAGTTCTATGCTTAGACAAGTTTTCCTCGTTTCGTGCAATTTTGAACTTAACTTGGTCTACGGGCTTCTTTACCTAACGAAACGTTGTCCAAAAGCAAAAATAGCAAGTTTAGACTTCTAAGAACACTAAATAGATTTCATGCCTTAGGAATGCTCAGTTCTATGCATAGAAAGGTTTTTCACGTTTCGTGTAATTTTGAATTTAACTTGGTCTATTGGCTTCTTTACCTAATGAAACGTTGTCCGAAAGCTAACCTAGCAAGTTAAAACTTCGATGAACACTGAATTGAGTATAAAGGTCCAATTTCATGCCTTAGGAATGCTCAATTCTATGCATAGACAAGTTTTTCACGTTTCGTGCAATTTTGAACATCACTTGGTCTATGGGCTTTTTTACCAATGAAACGTTGTCCAAAAGCTAAACTAGCAAGTTAAAACTTCGTAGACCACTAAATAGAGTATAACAGTCCGATTTGATGCCTTAAGAATGCTCAGTTGTATGCGTAAACAAGTTTTCCTCGTTTCGTGTGATTTTGAACTTAACTTGGTCTATTGGCTTCTTTACCTAACGAAACGTTGTCCAAAAGCTAAACTAGCAAGTTAAGACTTCTAAGAACACTAAATAGAGTATAACGGTCCAATTTGATGCCTTAGGAATGCTCAATTGTATGCATGGACAAGTTTTTCACGTTTCGTGCAATTTTGAACTTATCTTGGTCTATGGGCTTCTTTACCTACGAAACGTTGTCCAAAAGCTAAACTAGCAAGTTAAAACTTCTTAGAACACTAAATAGAGTATAACTGTCCGATTTGATGCCTTACGAATGCTCAGTTCTATTCGTAGAGAAGTTTTCCTCGTTTCGTGTAATTTTGAACGTAACTTGGTCTATTGGCTTCTTTACCTAACGAAACGTTGTCCAAAAGCTAAACTAGCAAGTTAAGACTTCTAAGAACACTAAATAGAGTATAACGGTCCAATTTGATGGCTTAGGAATGCTCAATTCTCTGCATAGAAAAGTTTTCCACGTTTCGTGCAATTTTGAATTTAACTTGGTCTATTGGCTTCTTTACCTAATGAAACGGTGTGCAAAAGCTAAAGTAGCAAGTTAAAACTTCTAAGAACACTAAATAGAGTATAACGGTCCAATTTGATGGCTTAGGAATGCTCAATTCTATGCATAGACAAGTTTTTCGAGTTTCGGCCAATTTTGAACTTAACTTGGTCTCTGGGCTTCTTTACCTAACGAAACGTTGTTCAAAAGCTAAACTAGCAAGTTAAAACTTCGTAGAACACTACATATAGTATAACGGTCCAATTTGATGCCTTAGGAATATTCAGTTCTATGCGTAGACAAGTTTTCCTCGTTTCGTGCAATTTTGAACTTAACTTGGTCTATTGGCTTCTTTACCTAACGAAACGTTGTCCAAAAGCTAAACTAGCAAGTCATGACTTCTAAGAACACAAAATAGAGTATAGCGGTTCAAATTAATGCCTTAGGAATGCTCAATTGTATGCATGGACAAGTTTTTCACGTTTCGTGCAATTTTGAACTTAACTTAGTCTATTGGCTTCTTTAGCTAACGAAACGTTGTCCGAAGGCTAAACTAGCAAGTTAAGACTTCTCAGAACACTAAATATAGTATAACGGTCCAATTTGATGCCTTAGGAATGTTCAATTGTATGCATGAGAAGGTTTTTCACGTTTCGTGCAATTTTGAACTTAACTTGGTCTATTGGCTTCTTTACCTAACGAAACGTTGTACAAAAGCTAAACTAGCAATTTAAGACTTCTAAGAACACTAAATAGAGTATAGCGGTCCAATTTGATGCCTTAGGAATGCTCAGTTCTATGCGTAGACAAGTTTTCCTCGTTTCTATTGGCTTCTTTACCGAACGAAACGTTGTCCAAAAGCTAAACTAGTAAGTTAAAACTTTGAAGAACACTAAATACAGTACAACGGTCCAATTTGATGCCTTACGAATGCTCAGTTCTATGCTTAGACAAGTTTTTCTCGTTTCGTGCAATTTTGAACTTAACTTGGTCTACGGGCTTCTTTACCTAACGAAACGTTGTCCAAAAGCTAAAATAGCAAGTTAAGACTTCTAAGAACACTAAATAGATTTGATGCCTTAGGAATGCTCAGTTCTATGCATAGAAAAGTTTTTCACGTTTCGTGTAATTTTGAATTTAACTTGGTCTATTGGTTTCTTTACCTAATGAAACGTTGTACGAAAGCTAACCTAGCAAGTTAAAACTTCGAAGAACACTAAATTGAGTATAAAGGTCCAATTTCATGCCTTAGGAATGCTCAATTCTATGCATAGACAAGTTTTTCACGTTTCGTGCAATTTTGAACATCACTTGGTCTATGGGCTTTTTTACCAATGAAACGTTGTCCAAAAGCTAAACTAGCAAGTTAAAACTTCGTAGACCACTAAATAGAGTATAACAGTCCGATTTGATGCCTTAAGAATGCTCAGTTCTATGCGTAGACAAGTTTTCCTCGTTTCGTGTAATTTTGAACTTAACTTGGTCTATTGGCTTCTTTACCTAACGAAACATTGTCCAAAAGCTAAACTAGCAAGTTAAGACTTCTAAGAACACTAAATAGAGTATAACGGTCCAATTTGATGCCTTAGGAATGCTCAATTGTATGCAGAGACAAGTTTTTCACGTTTCGTGCAATTTTGAACTTAACTTGGTCTATGGGCTTCTTTACCTATGAAACGTTGTCCAAAAGCTAAACTAGCAAGTTAAAACTTCTTAGAACACTTAATAGAGTATAACGGTCCGATTTGATGCCTTAGGAATGCTCAGTTCTATTCGTAGACAAGTTTTACTCGTTTCGTGTAATTTTGAACGTAACTTGGTCTATTGGCTTCTTTACCTAACGAAACGTTGTCCAAAAGCTAAACTAGCAAGTTAAGACTTCTAAGAACACTAAATAGAGTATAACGGTCCAATTTGATGCCTTAGGAATGCTCAATTGTATGCATGGACAAGTTTTTCACGTTTCGTGCAATTTTGAACTTAACTTGGTCTACGGGCTTCTTTACCTAACGAAACGTTGTCCAAAAGCTAAAATAGGCAGTTAAGACTTCTAAGAACACTAAATAGAGTATAACGGTCCAATTTGATGCCTTAGGAATGCTCAGTTCTATGCGTAGACAAGTTTTCCTCGTTTCGTGCAATTTCAAACTTAACTTGGCCTATTGGCTTCTTTACCTAATGAAACGCTGTCCAAAAGCTAAACTAGCAAGTTACAACTTCTAAGAACACTAAATAGAGTATAACGGTCGAATTTGATGCCTGAGGAATGCACAGTTCTATGCGTAGACAAGTTTTCCTCGTTTCGTGCAATTTTGGACTTAACTTGGTCTATGAGCTTCTTTACCTAACGAAACGTTGTCCAAAAGCTAAACTAGCAAGTTACGACCTCTAAGAACACTAAATAGAGTATAACGGTCCAATTTGATGGCTTAGGAATGCTCAATTCTCTGCATAGAAAAGTTTTCCACGTTTCGTGCAATTTTGAATTTAACTTGGTCTATTGGTTTCTTTACCTACTGAAACGGTGTGCAAAAGCTAAAGTAGCAAGTTAAAACTTCTAAGAACACTAAATAGAGTATAACGGTCCAATTTGATGCCTTAGGAATGCTCAATTCTATGCATAGACAAGTTTTTCGAGTTTCGGGCAATTTTGAACTTAACTTGGTCTCTGGGCTTCTTTACCTAACGAAACGTTGTTCAAAAGCTAAACTAGCAAGTTAAAACTTCGTAGAACACTACATATAGTATAACGGTCCAATTTGATGCCTTAGGAATATTCAGTTCTATGCGTAGACAAGTTTTCCTCGTTTCGTGCAATTTTGAACTTAACTTGGTCTATTGGCTTCTTTACCTAACGAAACGTTGTCCAAAAGCTAAACTAGCAAGTCATGACTTCTAAGAACACAAAATAGAGTATAGCGGTTCAAATTAATGCCTTAGGAATGCTCAATTGTATGCATGGA